>NW_027649924.1:262500-341000 GCF_965287045.1 Carcharhinus amblyrhynchos | reverse complement strand
AGACTCAGAGGCCCTGAGACCCTGAGACACTGAGACCCAGAGGTCCTGAGACCCTGAGACCCTGAGACACTGAGACCCTGAGACCCAGAGACCCAGAGGCCCTGAGACCCTGAGACACAGAGACCCAGAGGCCCTGAGACCCTGAGACCCTGAGACCCTGAGACACTGAGACACAGAGACCCAGAGGCCCTGAGACCCTGAGACATTGAGACTCAGAGACCCAGAGACCCAGAGGCCCTGAGACCCTGAGACCCTGAGACCCAGAGGCCCTGAGACCCTGAGACACAGAGACCCAGATACCCTGAGACCCTGAGACACAGAGGCCCAGATACCCTGAGACCCTGAGATACTGAGACACTGCGACACAGAGAAAAAGATGCCCTGAGACCCTGAGACACTGAGACCCTGAGACCCTGAGACCCTGAGACACAGAGTCCCAGAGACCCAGAGGCCCTGAGACCCTGAGACCCTGAGACCCTGAGAAACATAGACCCAGCGGCCGTGAGACCCTGAGACACTGGGACTCAGACGCCTTGAGACCCTGAGACATCAGACACTGAGACATTGAGACTCAGAGACCCAGAGACTCAGAGGCCATGAGACCCTGAGACCCTGAGACACTGAGACATTGAGACATTAAGACCCAGAGACCCAAAGGCCCTGAGACCCTGAGACAAAGAGACCCAGAGGCCCTGAGACCATGGGACCCTGAGACACTGAGACATGAGACTCAGAGGCCAAGAGACCCACAGGCCCTGAGACTCTGAGACACTGAAACACTGAGACATTGAGACCCAGAGACGCAGAGGCCCTGAGACCCTGATAGACTGAGACCCTGAGACCCAGCGGTCCTGAGACACTGAGACACAAAGACACAGAGGGCCTGAGACCCTGAGACACTGAGACACTGAGACTCAGAGACACAGAGACATTGAGACTCAGAGACACATAGGCTCTGAGACACTGAGACACTGAGACATTGAGACTCAGAGACACAGAGACCCAGAGGCCCTGAGACACTGAGACCCAGAGACCCAGAGGCCCTGAGACCCTGAGACACAGAGACCCAAAGGCCCTGAGACCCTGAGACACTGGGACACTGAGAATCAGAGACCCGGAGGCCCTGAGACCCTGAGACACTGAGACATTGAGACTCAGAGACACAGAGACCCAGAGGCTCTGAAACCCAGGGACACTGAGACATTGAGACTCAGAGACACAGAGACCCAGAGGCCCTGAGACCCTGAGACACTGAGACTCAGAGACCCAGAGGCCCTGAGACCCTGAGACACTGAGAGCCAGAGGCCCTGAGACCCTGAGAGCCTGAGACATTGAGACTCAGACACCCAGAGATCCAGAGGACCTGAGACCCTGAGACACTCTCTCAGTGTCTCAGTGTCTCAGGGTCTCAGGGCCTCTGGGTCTCAGGGCCTCTGGGTCACTGTGTGTCAGGGTCTCAGGGTCTCTGGGTCTCAGGGCCTCTGGGTCTTTGTGTCTCAGGGTCTCAGGGTCTCAGGGCCTCTGGGTCACTGTGTCTCAGGGTCTCAGGGTCTCAGGGTCTCAGGGCCTCTGGGTCTCTGTGTCTCAGGGTCTCAGGGCCTCTGGTTCTCTGTGACTCAGGGTCTCAGGGTCTTAAGGCCTCTGGGTCTCAGGGTCTCAGTGTCTCAGGGCCTCTGAGTCTCAGTGTCTCAGGGCCTCTGGGTCTCTGTGTCTCAGGGCCTCTGGGTCTCTGTGTCTCAGTGTCTCAGTGTCTCAAGGTCTCAGTGCCTCTGGGTCTCAGGGACTCAGGGTCTTAGTGTCTCAGGGTCTCAGGGCCTCTGGGTCTCAGGGTCACATTGCCTCAGAGTCTCAGGGCCTCTGGGTCTCGGTGTCTCAGTGTCTCAGGTCTCAGGGCCTCCGGGTCTCAGTGTCTCAGGTCCTCTGGGTCTCTGGGTCTCTGAGTCTCAATGTCTCAGTGTCTCAGGGTCTCAGGGTCTCTTGGCCTCTGAGTCTCAATGTCTCGGTGTCTCAGGGTCCCAGGGTCTCAGGGCCTCTGGGTGTCTGTGTCTCAGGGTCTCAGAGTCTCAGGGCCTTTGGGTCTCTGGGTCTCAATGTCTCAATGTCTCAGGGTTTCAGGGTCTCAAGGCCTCTGAGTCTCAGTGTCTCAGGGTCTCAGGGCCTCTGTGTCTATGTGTCTCAGGTTCTCAGGGTCTCAGGGCCTCTGGGTCTCAGGGTCTCTGAGTCTCAATGTGTCAGTGTCTCAGGGTCTCAGAGCCTTTGGGTCTCTGGGTCTCTGTGTCTCTGAGTCTCAATGTCTCAGTGTCTCTGGGTCTCTGAGTCTCAATGTCTCAGTGTCTCAGGGTCTCAGGACCTCTGGGTCTCTATGTCTCAGGGCCTCTGGGTCTCTGTGTCTCTGTGTCTCAGTGTCTCAGGGTCTCAGGGCCTCTGGGTCTCTGGGTCTCAGAGTCTCAATGTCTCAGTGTCTCAGGGTCTCACGGTCTCAGGGTCTCATGGCCTCTGGGTCTCTGGGTCTCTGAGTCTCAGTGTCCCAGTGTCTTAGGGTCTCAGGGCCTCTGGGTCTCTGGGCCTCTGGGTCTCTGTGTCTCACTGTCTCAGGGCCTCTGGGTCTCAGTGTCTCAGGGTCTCAGGGCCTCTGGGTCTCTGTTTCTCAGTGTCTCAGTGTCCCAGGGTCTCAGGTCCTCTGGATCTCTTGGTGTCTGAGTCTCAATGTCTCAGGCTCTCAGGGTCTCAGGGCCTCTGGCTCTCAGAGTCTCAGTGTCTCAGGGTCTCAGGGCCTCTGGGTCTCTGAGTCTCAGTGTCTCAGTGTCCCTGGGTTTCAGAGCCTCTGGGTCTCTGTGTCTCTGAGTCTCAATGTCTCAGTGTCTCAGGGTCTCAGGGCCTCCGGGTCTCTGATTCTCAGTGTCTCAGTGTCTCAGGGTCTCAGGGCCTTTGGGTCTCTGTGTCTCAGGGTCTCAGGGCCTCTGGGTCTCTGGGTCTCAGTGTCTCAGGGTCTCAGGGCTTCTGGGTCTCTGTGTCTCAGGGCCTCTGGGTCTCTGTGTCTCTGAGTCTCAATGTCTCAGTGTCTCAGGGTCTCAGGCCCTCTGTGTCTCTGTGTCTCAGTGTCTCAGGACCTCTGGGTCTCAGGGTCTCAGTCTTCAGGGTCTCAGGGCCTCTGCGTCTCTGGGTCTCAATGTCTCAGTGTTTCAGTGTCTCAGAGTCTCAGGGCCTGTGGGTCTCTTGGCCTCTGAGTCTCAATGTCTCAGTCTCTCAGGGTCCCATGGTCTCAGGGCCTCTGAGTGTCTGTGTCTCAGTGTCTCAGGTCTCAGGGCCTTTGGGTTACTGTCTCTCAGGGTCTCAGGGCCTCTGGGTCTCTGGGCCTCAGTGTCACTGTGTATCAGGGTCTCAGGGCCTCTGGGCCTCAGGGTCTCTGTGTCTCCGTGTCCAGGGTCTCAGGGCCTCAGGGCCTCTGGGTCTCAGGGTCTCAGTGTCTCGGGGCCTCTGGGTCTCAGGGTCTCTGTGTCTCAGGGTCTCAGGGCCTCTGTGTCACAGGGTCTCAGTGTCTCAGTGTCTCAGGGCCTCTGGGTCTCTGTGTCTCAGGGTCTCAGGATCTCAGGGCCTCTGGGTCTCAGTGTCTCAGTGTCTCAGGGCCTCTGGAACTCAGTGTCTCAGGGTCTCAGGGCCTCTGGGTCTCTGGGTCTCTATGTCTCAGGGCCTCTGGATCTCTGGGTCTCTGGGTCTCAGTGTCTTAGGGTCTCAGGGCCTCTGGGTCCCAGGGTCCCAGTGTCTCAGGGTCTCACGGCGTCAGGGCCTCTGGATCTCAGGGCCTCTGGGTCTCAGTGTCTTAGGGTCTCAGGGCCTCTGGGTCTCTGTGTCTCAATTTCTCTGTGTCTCAGGGTCTCTGGGTCTCAGGGTCTCATGGTCTCTGGGTCTCTGTGTCTCAGGGTCTCAGGACCTCTGGGTCTCTGGGTCTCTGTGTCTCAGGGTCTCAGGGCCTCTGGGTCACTGTCTCTCATGGTCTCAGGGCTTCTGGGTCTCAGGTTCTCAGTGTCCCAGGGTCTCAGGGTCTCACTACCTATTGGTTCCAGGGTCTCAGGGTCTCTGGGTCTCTATGTCTCAGGGTCTCAGGGCCTCTGGGTCTCTGAGTCTCAGTGTCTCAGTGTCTCAGGGTCTCAGGGCCTTTGGGTCTCTGTGTCTCAGGGTCTCAGGGTCTCAGGGCCTCTGGGTCTCTGTGTCTCAGGGTCTCTGTGTCTCAGGGTCTCAGGGACTCTGGGTCTCTGAGTCTCAATGTCTCAGTGTCTCAGTGTCTCAGTGTCTCAGGGTCCCAGGGTCTCAGGGCCTCTGGGTGTCAGTGTCTCAGGTTCTCACGGCCTCTTGGTCTCTGGGTCTCAGGGCCTCTGGGTTTCTGTGTCTCTGGGTCTCTGAGTCTCAATGTCTCAGTGTCTCAGGGTCTCAGGGTCTCAGGGCCTGTAGGTCTCAGTGTCTCAGGGTCTCAGGGCCTCTGGGTCTCTGGGTCTCTGAGTCCCAGTGTCTCAGTCTCTCAGGGTCTCCGGGCCTCTGGGTCTCTGGGTCTCAATGTCTCAATGTCTCAGGGTCTCAGGGCCTCTGTGTCTCAGGGTCTCAGGGCCTCTGGGTCTCTGGGTCTCAATGTCTCAGGGTCTCATGGGCTCAGGGCGTCTAGGTCTCAGGGTTTCTGTGTCTCACTGTCTCAGGGTCTCAGGGCCTCTGGGTCACTGTGTCTCAGGGTATCAAGGCCTCTGGGTGTCAGGGTCTCAGTGTCTCAGGGCCTCTGGTTCTCTGTGTCTCAGGGTCTCAGGGTCTCAGGGCCTCTGGGTCTCTGTGTCTCAGGTTCTCACGGCCTCTGGGTCTCAGGGTCTCAGTGTCTCAGGGTCTCAGGGCCTCTAGATCTCCGGGTCTCTGAGTCTCAATGTCTCAGTGTTTCAGGGTCTCAGGGACTCTGGGTCTCTGTGTCTCATGGTCTCAGGGACTCTGGGTCTCAGGGTCTCAGTGTCTCAGGGGCTCAGGGCCTCTGGGTCTCTGTGTCTCAGGGTCTCAGGGCCTCTGTGTATCAGGGTCTCAAGGCCTCTGGGTCTCAGGGTCTGAGTGTCTCAGGGTCCCAGGGACTCTGGGTCTCTGTCTCAGTATCTCAGTGTCTCAGGGTCTCAGGGCCTCTGGGTCTCTGTGTCTCAGGTTCTCATGTCCTCTGGATCACAGGGTCTCAGGGTCTCAGGGCCTCTAGATTTCTGGGTCTCTGAGTCTCAATGCCTCAGTGTCTCAGGGTCTCAGGGCCTCTGGGTCTCAGGGTCTCAGTGTCTCAGGGTCTCAGGGCCTCTGTGTATCAGGGTCTCTGTGTCTCAGTGTCTCAGGGTCTCAGGGCCTCTGGGTCTCTGGGTCTCAAAGTCTCAGTGCCTCAGGGTCTCAGGGACTCAGGGCCTCTGGTCTCTGTGTCTCAGTGTCTCAGGGTCTCAGGGCCTCTGGGTCTGTCTGTCTCACTGTCTCAGGGTCTCAGGGCCTCTGTGTCTCTGAGTCTCAGTGTCTCAGTGTCTCAGGGCCTCTGGGTCTCTGTGTCTCAGGGTCTTCGGTGTTCAGTGTCTCAGGGTCTCAGGGCCGTTGTGTCTCAGGGTCTCAGTGTCTCAGGGTCTCAGGGCCTCTAGGTCTCAGGGTCCAGGGTCTCTGTGTCTCAGGGTATCAGGGTCTCAGGGTCTCAGGGCCTCTAGGCCTCAGGGTCCAGGCTCTCTGTGTCTCAGGGTCTCAGGGCCTCTGGGTCTCTGGGTCTCAGTGTCTCTGGGTCTCAGGGCCTCTGGGTCTCTGTGTCTCAGTGTCTCAGGGTCTCAGGGCCTCAGGGCCTCTGGGTCTCAGGGTCTCAGTGTCTCAGTGTCTCAGGGCCTCAGGGCCTCAGTGTCTCAGTGTCTCAGGGTCTCACGGCCTCTGGGACTCTGGGTCTCAGGGTCTCAGTGTCTCAGGGCCTCTGGGTCTCTGTGTCTCTGAGTCTCAGTGTCTCAGGGTCTCAGGGCCTCTGGGTTTCTGAGTCTCAATGTCTCAGGGTCTCAGGGTCTCAGGGCCTCTGGGTCTCTCTGTCTCAGGGTCTCAGGGTCTCAGGGTTTCAGGGCATCTGGGTCTCTGTGTCTCAGGGACTCAGGGCCTCTGGGTCTCAGGGCCTCTGGGTTTCAGGGTCTCAGTGTCTCTGTGTCTCAGGGCCTCTAGGTCTCAGGGTCTCAGGGTCTCAGGGCCTCTGGGTCTCAGGGTCTCAGTGTCTCAGGTCCTCAGGGCCTCTGAGTCTCAATGTCTCTGTGTAAGGGTCTGAGGGCCTCTGGGTCTCAGGGTCTCAGGGCCTCAGAGTCTCTTGGTCTCAGGGTCTCAGTGTTTCAGGGCTTATGGGTCTCTGAGTCTCAATGTCTCAGTGTCTCAGGGTCCCAGGGTCTCAGGGCCTCTGTGTCTCAGGGTCTCAGGGTCTCACGGTTTCTGTGTCTCAGGGTCTCTGGATCTCTCGTTCTCAGGGTTTCTGGGTCTCAGTGTATCAGTTTTCTCAGGGTCTCAGTGTCTCTGTGTCTCAGGGTCACAGTCTCTCAGTCTCTCAGGGTCTCAGTGTCTCAGGGTCTCTGGTTCCCTGGGTCCCAGGGTCTCAGTGTCTCAGTGTGTCATTGTCTCAGGTTCTCAGTGTCTCATTTTCTCAGGGTCTCTCGGCTTCAGGGTTTTCAGTGTCTCAGTGTCTCAGGGTCTCATGGTCACATTGTGTCAGTGCCTCAGGGGCTCAGGGCCTCAGTGCCTCTGTGTCTCAGTGTCTCTGTGTCTCCGGGCTCAGTGTCTCTGTGTCTCAGTGTCTCAGGGTCTCAGTGTCTCAGTTTCTCAGGGTCTGTGGGTCTCAGGGTCTCCGTGTCTCAGTGTCGCAGTGTCTCAGTGTCTCAGGGTCTCAGTGTCTCAGGGTCTCGGGGTCTCTGGGTCCCAGGGTCTCAGTGTCTCAGTGTCTGAGGGTCTCAGGGTCTCTGTGTCTCAGTGTCTCAGGGTCTCAGTGTCTCAGTTTCTCAGGGTCTGTGGGTCTCAGGGTCTCCGTGTCTCAGTGTCGCAGTGTCTCAGTGTCTCAGGGTCTCAGTGTCTCAGGGTCTCGGGGTCTCTGGGTCCCAGGGTCTCAGTGTCTCAGTGTCTGAGGGTCTCAGGGTCTCTGTGTCGCTGTGTCTCAGGGTCTCTGGGTCTCAGGGTCTCAGTGTCTCAGTGTCTCAGGGGCTCAGGGCCTCAGTGCCTCAGTGTCTCAGGGGCACAGGGCTTCAGTACTCAGTGTCTCAGTGTCTCAGGGCTCAGTGTCTCAGGGTTTCAGGGTCTCTGGGTCACTGCGTGTCTGGGACTCAGTGCCTTAGGGTCTCTGGATCTATGGCTCTCAGGGACTCTGGGTCTCAAAGTCTCAGTTTGTGTTTTTTATTAATTTTTTATTAATGATCTGGATGAGGGTATAGTTGGGTGGATCAGTAAATTTGCTGATGACACCAAAGTCGGAGGTGTGGTAGATAGTGAGGAAGGGTGTCATAGTTTGCAGGAAGACTTAGACAGGTTGCAGAGCTGGGCCGAGAGGTGGCGGATGGAATTTAATGCAGAGAAATGTGAGGTAATTCACTTTGGTAGGAATAACAGATGTGTCGAGTATAGGGCTAGCGGGAAGACTTTGAATAGTGTGGAGGAGCAGAGGGATCAAGGTGTATGTGTACATAGATCCCTGAAAGTTGGGAATCAAGTAGATAAGGTTGTTAAGAAGGCATACAGTGTCTTGGCGTTTATTGGTAGGGGGATTGAATTTAGGAGTTGTAGCGTTATGTTGCAACTGTACACAACTCTGGTGCGGCCGCACTTGGAGTACTGTGTGCAGTTCTGGTCCCCACATTACAGGAAGGATGTGGAGGCTTTGGAGAGGGTGCAGAGGAGGTTTACCAGGATGTTGCCTGGTATGCAGGGGAGGTCCTATGAGGAGAGGCTGAGGGATTTGGGGTTGTTTTCGCTGGAAAGAAGGCGGCTAAGAGGGGATCTTGTTGAAACATATAAGATGATTAGAGGTTTAGACAGGGTGGATAGTGATAGCCTTTTTCCTCGGATGGAGAAAGCTAGCACGAGGGGACATGGCTTTAAATTAAGGGGGGGTAGTTATAGGACGGATGTCAGGGGTAGGTTCTTTACCCAGAGGGTGGTGAGGGATTGGAATGCCCTGCCTGCTGCAGTTGTAAATGCGCCTAGTTTGGGGGCGTTTAAGAGGTCTGTGGACAGGTTTATGGACGAAAAGGGATTGGTTTAGGTTTGTGGGTCATTGTTGTTGTTTCTTTTTAACTGGTCGGCGCAAAATCGTGGGCCGAAGGGCCTGTTCTGCGCTGTAATGTTCTATGTTCTATGTTCTATGTTCTATGTTCTATGTCTCCGTGTCTCAGGGTCTCAGTGTCTCAATGTCTCACTGTCTCAGGGTCTCAGTGTCTCATGGTCTCAGTGTCTCACTGTCTCAGTGTCTCCGTGTCTCAGGGTCTCAGTGTCTCAGTGTCTCACTGTCTCAGGGTCTCAGTGTCTCAGTGTTTCAGGGTATCAGTGTCTCAGGGTCTCAGGGTCTCTGTGTCTCAGGGTCTCAGGGTCTCAGGGCCTCTGGGACTCTGAGTCTCAATGTCTCAGTGTCTCAGTGTCTCAGGGTCTCTGAATCTCAGTGTCTCAGGGTCTCTGAATCTCAGTGTCTCAGGGTCTCAGGGCCTCTGGGTTTCAGGGACTCAGGGTCTCTGTGTCTCAGGGTCTCAGGGTCTCTGGGTTTCTCTGCCTCAGTGTCTCAGGGTGTCAGGGCCTCTGGGCCTCAGTGTCTCAGGGTCTCTGGGTCTCAGGGTCTCAGGGCCTCTGTGTCTCTGTGTCTCAGGGTCTCAGTGTCTCAATGTCTCACTGTCTCACTGTCTCAGGGTCTCAGTGTCTCATGGTCTCAGTGTCTCAGTGTCTCACTGTCTCAGTGTCTCAATGTCTCAGGGTCTCAGTGTCTCAGTGTCTCACTGTCTCAGGGTCTCAGTGTCTCTGTGTTTCAGGGTATCAGTGTCTCAGGGTCTCATTGTCTCTGTGTCTCAGGGTCTCAGGGCCTCTGGGACTCTGAGTCTCAATGTTTCAGTGTCTCAGTGTCTCAGGGTCTCTGAATCTCAGTGTCTCAGGGTCTCTGAATCTCAGTGTCTCAGGGTCTCAGGGTCTCTGAATCTCAGTGTCTCAGGGTCTCAGGGCCTCTGGGTCTCAGGGACTCAGGGTCTCTGTGTCTCAGGGTCTCAGGGTCTCTGGGTTTCTCTGCCTCAGTGTCTCAGTGTGTCAGGGCCTCTGGGTCTCAGTGTCTCAGGGTCTCTGGGTCTCAGGGTCTCAGGGCCTCTGTGTCTCTGTGTCTCAGGGTCTCAGTGTCTCAATGTCTCACTGTCTCAGGGTCTCAGTGTCTCATGGTCTCAGTGTCTCAGTGTCTCAGTGTCTCCGTGTCTCAGGGTCTCAGTGTCTCTGTGTTTCAGGGTATCAGTGTCTCAGGGTCTCAGGGTCTCTGTGTCTCAGGGTCTCAGGGTCTCAGGGCCTCTGGGACTCTGAGTCTCAATGTCTCAGTGTCTCAGTGTCTCAGGGTCTCTGAATCTCAGTGTCTCAGGGTCTCTGAATCTCAGTGTCTCAGGGTCTCAGGGCCTCTGGGTCTCAGGGACTCAGGTTCTCTGTGTCTCAGGGTCTCAGGGTCTCTGGGTTTCTCTGCCTCAGTGTCTCAGGGTGTCAGGGCCTCTGGTTCTCAGTGTCTCAGGGTCTCTGGGTCTCAGCGTCTCAGGGCCTCTGTGTCTCTGTGTCTCAGGGTCTCAGGGTCTCACGGCCTCTGGGTCTCAGTGTCTCAGTGTCTCAGGGTCTCTGGGTCTCTGGGTCTCTTGTCTCAGGGTCTCAGGACCTCAGGGTCTCTGGGTCGCCGTGTCTCAGGGTCTCAGGGCCTCTGGGTCTCAGGGTCACATTGCCTCAGGGTCTCAGGGCTTCTGGGTCTCAGTGTCTCAGGGTCTCAGGGCCTTTGGGTCTCTGGGTCTCTGAGTCTCAATATCTCAGTGTCTCAGGGTCTCAGGGTCTCAGGGCCTCTGGGTCTCTGAGTCTCAGATTCTCAGTGTCTCAGGGTCTCAGTGTCTCTGGGTCTCAGTGTCTCTGGGTCTCAGGGCCTCTGGGTCTCAGGGTCTCAGTGTCTCAGGGTCTCAGGGTCTGAGGGCCTCTGGGTCTCAGGGTCTCTGTGTCTCAGGGCCTCTGTGTCTCAGGGTCTCAGGGCCTCTCGTCTCAGGGTCTCAGTGTCTCAGGGTCTCACGGTCTCACGGCCTCAGGGCCTCTGGATCTCAGTGTCTTAGGGTCTCAGGGCCTCTGGGTCTCGGTGTCTCTGAGTCTCAGTGTCTCAGTGTCTCAGTGTCTCAGGGCCTCTGGGTCACTGTGTCTCAGGGCCTCTGGGTCACTGTCTCTCAGGGTCTCAGGGCCTCTGGGTCTCAGAATCTCATGGTCTTTGGGTCTCTGTGTCTCAGTGTCTCAGGGTCTCAGGGCCTCTGGGTCTCTGGGTCCCTGAGTCTCAATATCTCAGTGTCTCAGGGTCTCAGGGCCTCTGGGTCTCTGAGTGTCAGTGTCACAGCCTCTCAGGGTCTCAGGGTCTCAGGGCCTCTGGGTCTCTGAGTGTCAGTGTCACAGTGTCTCAGTCTCTCAGGGTCTCAGGGTCTCAGGGCCTCTGAGTCTCAATGTCTCAGTGTCTCAGGGTCTCAGGGCCTCTGGGTCTCTGTGTCTGTGTGTCTCAGTGTCTCAGGGTTTCAGGGCCTCTGGGTCTCAGGATCTCAGGGCCTCTGGGTCTCTTGGTCTCAGGTTCTCAGGGTGTCAGGGCCTCTGAGTCTCTGGATCTCTGAGTCTCAGTGTCTCAGTGTCTCAGGGTCTCAGGGCCTCTGGGTCTCTGGGTCTCAATGTCTCAGGGCCTCTGTGTCTTCGGGTCTCAGGGCCTCTGGGTCTCTTGGTCTCAATGTCTCAGGGTCTCATGGGCTCAGTGCCTCTAGGTCTCAGGGTCTCAGGGTCTCTGTGTCTCACTGTCTCAGGGTCTCAGGGCCCTTGGGTCACTGTGTCTCAGGGTCTCAGGGCCTCTGGGTCTCAGGGTCTCAGTGTCTCAGGGCCTCTAGGTCTCAGGGTCTCAGGGTCTCTGAGTCTCAGGGCCTCTCGGTCTCTGGGTCTCAGTGTCTCATGGTCTCACGGCCTCTGGGTCTCTGTGTCTCAGGGTCTCAGGGTCTCAGGGCCTCTGGGTCTCAGTGCCTCAGGTCTCAGGGTCTCAGGAACTCTGTGTCTCAGGGACTCAGGGTCTCAGGGCATATGGGTCTCTGGGTCTCTGAGTCTCAATGTCTCAGGGTCTCAGGGTGACATGGCCTTTGGGTCGCTGGGTCTCTAAGTCTGAATGTTTCAGTGTCTCGGGGTCCTAGGGCCTCTGGGTCTCAGTGTCTCAGGGTCTCAGGGCCTTTGGGTCTCTGGGTCTCTGAGTCTCAATGTCTCAGTGTCTCAGTGTCTCAGGGTCCCAGGGTCTCAGGTCCTCTGGGTGTCAGTGTCTCAGTGTCTCAGGGCCTCTGCGTCTCAGTGTCTCAGGGTCTCAAGGCCTCTGGGTCTCAGGGTCTGAGTGTCTCAGGGTCCCAGGGACTCTGGGTCTCTGTGTCTCAGTATCTCAGTGTCTCAGGGTCTCAGGGCCTCTGGGTCTCTGTGTCTCAGGTTCTCATGGCCCCTGGGTCACAGGGTCTCAGGGTCTCAGGGCCTCTAGATCTCTGGGTCTCTGAGTCTCAATGTCTCAGTGTCTCAGGCTCTCAGGGACTCTGGGTCTCTGTGTCTCAGGTCTCAGGGCCTCTGGGTCTCAGGGTCTCTGTGTCTCAGTGTCTCAGGGTCTCAGGGCCTCTGGGTCTCAGGGTCTCAGTGTCTCAGGGCCTCTGTGTATCAGGGTCTCTGTGTCTCAGGGCCTCTGGGTCTCTGTGTCTCAGTGTCTCAGGGTCTCAGGGCCTCTGGGTCTCTGTGCCTCTGAGTCTCAATGTCTCAGTGTCTCAGTGTCTCAGGGTCTCAGGGCCTCTGGGTATCTGGGTCTCAAAGTCTCAGTGCCTCAGGGTCTCAGGGACTCAGGGCCTCTGGTCGCTGTGTCTCAGTGTCTCAGGGTCTCAGGGCCTCTGTGTCTCTGAGTCTCAGTGTCTCAGTGTCTCAGGGTCTCAGGGTCTCAGGGCCTCTGGGTCTGTGTCTCAGGGTCTCAGGGCCTCAGGGCTTCTGAGTCTCAATGTCTCAGTGTCTCAGGGTCTCAGGGCCTCTGGGTCTCTGTGTCTCAGGGCCTCTGGGTCTCTGTGTCTCTGTGTCTCAGTGTCTCAGGGTCTCAGGGCCTTTGGGTCTCAGGGTCTCAGGGCCTCAGAGTCTCTTGGTCTCAGGGTCTCAGTGTTTCAGGGCTTATGGGTCTCTGAGTCTCAATGACTCAGGGTCACATGGCCTTTGGGTCGCTGGGTCTCTGAGTCTCAATGTTTCAGTGTCTCAGGGTCTGAGGGCCTCTGGGTCTCTGAGTCTCAATGTCTCAGTGGCTCAGTGTCTCAGGGTCCCAGGGTCTCAGGGCCTCTGTGTCTCAGGGTCTCAGGGTCTCACGGTTTCTGTGTCTCAGGGTCTCTGGACCTCTCGTTCTCAGGGTTTCTGGGTCTCAGTGTATCAGTTTTCTCAGGGTCTCAGTGTCTCTGGGTCTCATGGTCACAGTCTCTCAGTGTCTCAGGGTCTCAGTGTCTCAGGGTCTCTGGTTCCCTGGGTCCCAGGGTCTCAGTCTCTCAGTGTCTCAGGGTCTCTGGTTCCCTGGGTCCCAGGGTCTCAGTGTCTCAGTGTGTCATTGTCTCAGGTTCTCAGTGTCTCATTTTCTCAGGGTCTCTCGGCTTCAGGGTTTTCAGTGTCTCAGTGTCTCAGGGTCTCATGGTCACATTGTGTCAGTGCCTCAGGGTCTCAGTTTCTCAGTGTCTCAGAGTGTCAGGGACTCAGAGTTTCAGTGTCTCAGGGGCTCAGGGCCTCAGTGCCTCTGTGTCTCAGTGTCTCTGTGTCTCCGGGCTCAGTGTTCTGTGTCTCAGTGTCTCAGGGTCTCAGTGTCTCAGGGTCCGTGGGTCTCAGGGTCTCAGTGATTCAGTGCCTCAGTGTTGCAGTGTCTCAGTGTCTCAGGGTCTCAGTGTCTCAGGGTCTTTGGGTGTCTGGGTCCCAGGGTCTCAGTGTCTCAGTGTCTGAGGGTCTCAGGGTCTCTGTGTCGCTGTGTCTCAGGGTCTCAGGGTCTCAGCCTCTCAAGGTCTCAGTGTCTCTGGGTCTCATGGGCTCATGGTCACAGTCTCTCAGTGCCTCAGTGTCTCAGGGCTCAGTGTCCCTGTGTCTCAGGGCTCAGTGTCTCAGGGTCTCAGTGTCTCAGGGTCTCTGTGTATCAGTGTCTCAGGGTCTCAGTGTCTCAGGGTCTCAGGGTCTCTGTGTATCAGTGTCTCAGGGTCTCAGGATCTCAGTGTCTCAGGGTCTCAGTCTCTCTGGGCCTCTGGGACTCAGGGAATCAGGGTCTCAGAGTCTCAGCTCTCAGTGTCTCAGTGTCTCAGGGTCTCAGTGTCTCAATGTCTCAGTGTCTCAGGGTCTCAAGTATCTCAGTGTCTCAGGGTCTCAGTGTCACTGGGTCACTGGGTCTCAGGGTCTCAGTGTCTCAGTGTCGCACGGTCTCAGTGTCTCAGGGTCTCTGGGTCTCAGTTTGTCATGGTTTCAGGGTCACTGTGTCTCAGTGTCTCAGGGTCTCAGGGTCTCTGGGTCACTGCGTGTCTGGGTCTCAGTGACTCTGGGTCTCAGTGCCTCAGGGTCTCTGGGTCTATGGCTCTCAGGGACTCTGGGTCTCAGGGTCTCAGTTTCTCAGGGTCTCAGGGTTTCTGGGTCGCAACGTCTCTGTGCCTCAATGTCTCTGTCCCAGTGTCTCGGTGTCTCAGTGTCTCAGGGTCTCAGTGCCTCTGGGTCACTGTGTCTCAGGGTCACAGGGCCGTTGTGTCTCAGGGTCTCAGTGTCTCAGGGTCTCAGGGCCTCTGGGTCTCTTGGTCTCTGAGTCTCAATGTCTCAGTGTCTCAGGGTCTCAGGGTCTCAGGGCCTCTGGGTCTCTGAGTCTCAATGTCTCAGTGTCTCAGTGTCTCAGTGTCTCAGAGTCCCAGGGTCTCAGGGCCTCTGGGTGTCAGTGTCTCAGTGTATCAGGGTCTCAGGGCCTCTGCGTCTCTGTGTCTCGGTCTCAAGGCCTCTGGGTCTCAGGGTCTCAGGGCCTCTGGGTCTCTGTGTCTCAGTATCTCTGTGTTTCAGGTTCTCACGGCCTCTGGGTCTCACGATCTCAGTGTCTCAGGGTCTCTGGGCCTCTAGATCTCCGTGTCTCTGAGCCTCAATGTCTCAGTGTTTCAGGGTCTCAGGGACTCTGGGTCTCTGTGTCTCAGGGTCTCAGGGACTCTGGGTCTCAGGGTCTCAGAGTCTCAGGGCCCCTGGGTCTCTGTGTCTCAGGGTCTCAGGGCCTCTGTGTATCAGGGTCTCAGGGACTCAGGGCCTCTGGGCCTCTGTGTCTCGGTGTCTCAGGGTCTCAGGGTCTCTGGGTCTCTGTGCCTCTGAGTATCTGTGTCTCAGTGTCTCAGTGTCTCAGGGCCTCTGGGTCTCTGGGTCTCAGTGTCTCAGGGTCTCAGGGTCTCAGGATCTCAGGGTCTCAGGGTCCCTTGGCCTCACGGTCTCTGAGTCTCCATGTCTCAGTGTCTCAGGGTATCAGGGCGTCTGGGTCTCTGGGTCTCTGTGTCTCAATGTCTCAGGGTCTCAGGGTCACATGGCCTTTGGGTCGCTGGGTCTCTGAGTCTGAATGTTTCAGTGTCTCAGGGTCCTAGGGCCTCTGGGTCTCAGAGTCTCAATCTCTCAGGGTCTCAGGGTCACAGGGCCTCTGGGTCTCTGGGTCTCAGTGTCTCAGGGTCTCAGGGCCTTTGGGTCTCTGGGTCTCTGAGTCTCAGTGTCTCAGGATCCCAGAGTCTCAGGTCCTCTGGGTGTCAGTGTCTCAGTGTCTCAGTGTCTCAGTGTCTCAGGGTCTCAGGGACTCTGCGTCTCAGTGTCTCAGGGTCTCAAGGCCTCTGGGTCTCAGGGTCTGAGTGTCTCAGGGTCCCAGGGACTCTGGGTCTCTGTGTCTCAGTATCTCAGTGTCTCAGGGTCTCAGGGCCTCTGGGTCTCTGTGTCTCAGGTTCTCATGGCCCCTGGGTCACAGGGTCTCAGGTTCTCAGGGCCTCTAGATCTCTGGGTCTCTGAGTCTCAATGTCTCCGTGTCTCAGGCTCTCAGGGACTCTGGGTCTCTGTGTCTCAGGGTCTCAGGGCCTCTGGGTCTCAGGGTCTCAGTGTCTCAGGGCCTCTGTGTATCAGGGACTCTGCGTCTCAGTGTCTCAGGGTCTCAAGGCCTCTGGGTCTCAGGGTCTGAGTGTCTCAGGGTCTCAGGGTCACAGGGCCTCTGGGTCTCTGGGTCTCAGTGTCTCAGGGTCTCAGGGCCTTTGGGTCTCTGGGTCTCTGAGTCTCAGTGTCTCAGGATCCCAGAGTCTCAGGTCCTCTGGGTGTCAGTGTCTCAGTGTCTCAGTGTCTCAGGGTCTCAGGGACTCTGGGTCTCTGGGTCTCAGTGTCTCAGGGTCTTAGGGTCTCAGGGTCTCAGGATCTCAGGGTCTCAGGGTCCCTTGGCCTCACGGTCTCTGAGTCTCCATGTCTCAGTGTCTCAGGGTATCAGGGCGTCTGGGTCTCTGGGTCTCTGTGTCTCAATGTCTCAGGGTCTCAGGGTCACATGGCCTTTGGGTCGCTGGGTCTCTGAGTCTGAATGTTTCAGTGTCTCAGGGTCCTAGGGCCTCTGGGTCTCAGAGTCTCAATCTCTCAGGGTCTCAGGGTCACAGGGCCTCTGGGTCTCTGGGTCTCAGTGTCTCAGGGTCTCAGGGCCTTTGGGTCTCTGGGTCTCTGAGTCTCAGTGTCTCAGGATCCCAGAGTCTCAGGTCCTCTGGGTGTCAGTGTCTCAGTGTCTCAGTGTCTCAGGGTCTCAGGGACTCTGCGTCTCAGTGTCTCAGGGTCTCAAGGCCTCTGGGTCTCAGGGTCTGAGTGTCTCAGGGTCCCAGGGACTCTGGGTCTCTGTGTCTCAGTATCTCAGTGTCTCAGGGTCTCAGGGCCTCTGGGTCTCTGTGTCTCAGGTTCTCATGGCCCCTGGGTCACAGGGTCTCAGGTTCTCAGGGCCTCTAGATCTCTGGGTCTCTGAGTCTCAATGTCTCCGTGTCTCAGGCTCTCAGGGACTCTGGGTCTCTGTGTCTCAGGGTCTCAGGGCCTCTGGGTCTCAGGGTCTCAGTGTCTCAGGGCCTCTGTGTATCAGGGACTCTGCGTCTCAGTGTCTCAGGGTCTCAAGGCCTCTGGGTCTCAGGGTCTGAGTGTCTCAGGGTCTCAGGGTCACAGGGCCTCTGGGTCTCTGGGTCTCAGTGTCTCAGGGTCTCAGGGCCTTTGGGTCTCTGGGTCTCTGAGTCTCAGTGTCTCAGGATCCCAGAGTCTCAGGTCCTCTGGGTGTCAGTGTCTCAGTGTCTCAGTGTCTCAGGGTCTCAGGGACTCTGGGTCTCTGTGTCTCAGTATCTCAGTGTCTCAGGGTCTCAGGGCCTCTGGGTCTCTGTGTCTCAGGTTCTCATGGCCCCTGGGTCACAGGGTCTCAGGTTCTCAGGGCCTCTAGATCTCTGGGTTTCTGAGTCTCAATGTCTCAGTGTCTCAGGCTCTCAGGGACTCTGGGTCTCTGTGTCTCAGGGTCTCAGGGCCTCTGGGTCTCAGGGTCTCAGTGTCTCAGGGCCTCTGTGTATCAGGGTCTCTGTGTCTCAGGGCCTCTGGGTCTCTGTGTCTCAGGGCCTCTGCGTCTCTGTGTCTCTGAGTCTCAATGTCTCAGTGTCTCAGGGTCTCAGGGCCTCTGGGTCTCTGGGTCTCAAAGTCTCAGTGCCTCAGGGTCTCAGGGACTCAGGGCCTCTGGTCTCTGTGTCTCAGTGTCTCAGGGTCTCAGGGCCTCTGGGTCTGTCTGTATCAGTGTCTCAGGGTCTCAGGACCTCTGTGTCACTGAGTCTCAGTGTCTCAGTGTCTCAGGGTCTCAGGGCCTCTGGGTCTCTGTGTCTCAGGGTCTCAGGGTCTCATGGTCTCAGTGTCTCAGGGTCTTAGGTGTTCAGTGTCTCAGGGTCTCAGGGCCGTTGTGTCTCAGGGTCTCAGCGTCTCAGAGTCTCAGGGCCTCTGGGTCTCAGGGTCCAGGGTCTCTGTGTCTCAGGGTCCCAGGGCCTCTCGGTCTCTGGGTCTCAGTGTCTCAGGGTCTCAGGGCCTCTGGGTCTCTGTGTCTCAGTGTCCCAGGGTCTCACGGCCTCAGGGACTCTGGGTCTCAGGGTCTCAGTGTCTCAGGGCCTCTGGGTCTCTGTGTCTCTGAGTCTCAGTCTCTCAGTGTCTCAGTGTCTCAGGGCCTCTGTGTCTCTGAGTCTCAGTGTCTCAGTGTCTCAGGGTCTCAGGGCCTCTGGGCTTCTGAGTCTCAATGTCTCAGGGTCTCAGGGTCACATGGCCTCTGGGTCTCTGTGTCTCAGGGTCTCAGGGTCTCAGGGTTTCAGGGCATCTGGGTCTCTGTGTCTCAGGGTCTCAGGGCCTCTGGGTCTCAGGGCCTCTGGGTTTCTGAGTCTCAATGTCTCAGTGTCTTAGGGTCTCAGGGCCTCTGGGTTTCAGGGTCTCAGTGTCTCAGGGTCTCAGGGCCTCTAGGTCTCAGGGTCTCAGTGCCTCAGGGTCTCTGGGTCTCTGTGTCTCAGGGCCTCAGGGTCTCTGGGTCTCAGGGTCTCAGTGTCTCAGGGCCTCAGGGCCTCTGAGTCTCAATGTCTCAGTGTCTCAGGGTCTCAGGGCCTCTGGGTCTCTGTGTCTCTGTGTCTCAGTGTCTCAGGGTCTCAGGGCCTCTGGGTCTCAGGGTCTCAGGGCCTCAGAGTCTCTTGGTCTCAGGGTCTCAGTGTTTCAGGGCTTCTGGGTCTCTGAGTCTCAAGACTCAGGGTCTCAAGGTCACATGGCCTTTGGGTCGCTGGGTCTCTGAGTCTCAATGTTTCAGTGTCTCAGGGTCTGAGGGCCTCTGGGACTCTGAGTCTCAATGTCTCAGTAGCTCAGTGTCTCAGGGTCCAAGGGTCTCAGGGCCTCTGTGTCTCAGGGTCTCACGGTTTCTGTGTCTCAGGGTCTCTGGATCTCTCGTTCTCAGGTTTTCTGGGTCTCAGTGTATCAGTTTTCTCAGGGTCTCAGTGTCTCTGTGTCTCAGGGTCACAGTCTCTCAGTCTCTCAGGGTCTCACTGTCTCAGGGTCTCTGGTTCCCTGGGTCCCAGGGTCTCAGTGTGTCATTGTCTCAGGTTCTCAGTGTCTCATTTTCTCAGGGTCTCTCGGCTTCAGGGTTTTCAGTGTCTCAGTGTCTCAGGGACTCATGGTCACATTGTGTCAGTGCCTCAGGGTCTCAGTGTCTCAGGGTCTCAGTTTCTCAGTGTCTCAGAGTGTCAGGGACTCAGAGTTTCAGTGTCTCAGGGCCTCAGTGCCTCTGTGTCTCAGTGTCTCTGTGTCTCCGGGCTCAGTGTCTCAGGTTCTCAGTGTCTCAGGGTCGGTGGGTCTCAGGGTCTCAGTGTCTCAGTGCCTCAGTGTCGCAGGGTCTCAGTGTCTCAGAGTCTCAGTGTCTCAGGGTATCTGGGTCCCAGGGTCTCAGTGTCTGAGGGTCTCAGGGTATCTGTGTCGCTGTGTCTCAGGGTCTCAGGGTCTCAGTGTCTCAGTGTCTCAGGGTCTCAGGGTCTCAGTGCCTCAGTGTCTCAGTGTCTCAGGGCTCAGTGTCTCAGGGTCTCAGGGTCTCAGAGTCTCTGTGTATCAGTGTCTCAGGGTCTCAGGGTCTCTGTGTATCAGTGTCTCAGGGTCTCAGGATCTCAGTGTCTCAGGGTCTCAGTGTCTCAGGGTCTCAGTCTCTCTGGGCCTCTGGGACTCAGGGAATCAGGGTCTCAGAGTCTCAGCTCTCAGTGTCTCAGGGTCTCAGTGACTCTGGGTCTCAGTGCCTTAGGGTCTCTGGGTCTATGGCTCTCAGGGACTCTGGGTCTCTGGGTCTCAGTGTCTCAGGGTCTCAGGGTTTCAGGGTCGCAACGTCTCTGTGCCTCATTGTCTCTGTCCCAGTGTCTCGGTGTCTCAGTGTCTCAGGGTCTCAGTGTCTCAGGGTCTCAGTGTCTCAGTGTCTCATGGCCTCAGGGTCTCAGGCTCTCTGGGTCTCAGGGTCCCTGTGCCTCAGGATCTCCGGGTCTCAGGGTCTCTGCGTCTCTGGTCCTTTGGGTCTCAGGGTCTCTGTGCCTCAGTGTCTCAGGGTCTCAGTCTCTCAAGGTCTCAGTGTCTCTGGGTCTCAGGGGCTCATGGTCACAGTCTCTCAGTGCCTCACTGTCTCAGTGTCTCAGGGCTCAGTGTCTCTGTGTCACAGGGCTCAGTGTCTCAGGGTCTCAGTGTCTCAGAGTCTCTGTGTATCAGTGTCTCAGGGTCTCAATGTCTCAGGCTCTCAGGGTCTCTGTGTATCAGTGTCTCAGGGTCTCAGGATCTCAGTGTCTCAGGGTCTCAGTGTCTCAGGGTCTCAGTCTCTCTGGGCCTCTGGGACTCAGGGAATCAGGGTCTCAGAGTCTCAGCTCTCAGTGTCTCAATGTCTCAGTGTCTCAGGGTCTCAGGGTCTCAGTGTCTCAATGTCTCAGGGTCTCAGTGTCATTGGGTCTCTGGGTCTCAGGGTCTCAGCGTCTCAGTGTCTCAGGGTCCCTGGGTCTCAGGGTCTCAGTTTGTCATGATTTCAGGGTCACTGTGTCTCAGTGTCTCAGGGTCTCAGGGTCTCTGGGCCACTGCGTGTCTGGGTCTCAGTGACTCTGGGTCTCAGTGCCTCAGGGTCTCTGGGTCTATGGCTCTCAGGGACTCTGGGTCTCTGGGTCTCAGTGTCTCAGGGTTTCAGAGTCGCAACGTCTCTGTGCCTCAATGTCTCTGTCCCAGTGTCTCGGTGTCTCAGTGTCTCAGGGTCTCAGTGTCTCATGGTCTCAGGGTCTCAGGCTCTCTGGGTCTCAGGGTCTCAGTGTCTCAGGGTCTCCGGGTCTCAGGGTCTGTGCGTCTCTGGACCTTTGGGTCTCAGGGTCTCTGGGCCTCAGTGTCTCAGGGTCTCAGTCTCTCAAGGTCTCAGTGTCTCTGGGTCTCAGGGGCTCATGGTCACAGTCTCTCAGTTTCTCAGGGTCTCAGTGTCTCAGTGTCTCAGGGTCTCAGTGTCTCAAGGTCTCTGGTTCCCTGGGTCGGAGGATCTCAGTGTGTCATTGTCTCAGGTTCTTAGTGTCTCATTTTCTTAGGGTCTCTGGGTCTCAGGATCTCAGTGTCTCAGTGTCTCAGGTCTCACGGTTACATTGTCTCAGTGTCTCTTGGTCTCAGGGTCTCAGCTTCTCAGGGTCTCTGGGTCTCAGTTTCTCAGTGTCTCAGAGTCTCAGGGACTCAGAGTCTCAGTGTCTCAGGGCCTCAGTGCCTCTGTGTCTCAGGGTCTCAGTGCCTCAGGGCCTCAGTGTCTCCATGTCTCCGTGTCTCAGGGTCTCAGTGTCTCAGTGTCTCACTGTCTAAGGGTCTCATTGTCTCAGGGTCTCAGTGTCTCTCTGTCTCAGTGTCTCCGTGTCTCAGGGTCTCAGTGTCTCAGTGTCTCAGGATGTCAGTGTCTCACTGTCTCAGTGTCTCTGTGTTTCAGGGTATCAGTGTCTCAGTGTCTCTGTGTCTCAGGGTCTCAGGGCTTCTGGGACTCTGAGTCTCAATGTCTCAGTGTCTCAGGGTCTCAGGGCCTCTGAATCTCAGTGTCTCAGGGTCTCAGGGCCTCTGGGTCTCAGGGACTCAGGGTCTCTGTGTCTCAGGGTCTCAGGGTCTCTGGGTTTCTGTGCCTCAGTGTCTCAGGGTCTCAGGGCCTCTGGGTCTCAGTGTCTCAGGGTCTCTGGGTCTCAGGGTCACAGGGCCTCAGGGTCTCTGTGTCTCAGGGTCTCAGGGTCTCACGGCCCCTGCGACTCTGAGTCTCAATGTCTCAGTGTCTCAGTGTCTCAAGGTCTCAGGGCCTCTGGGTCTCAGGGACTCAGGGTCTCAGTGTCTCAGGGTCTCTGGGTCTCTTGTCTCAGGGTCTCAGGACCTCAGGGTCTCTGGGTCGCCGTGTCTCAGGGTCTCAGGGCCTCTGGGTCTCAGGGTCACATTGCCTCAGGGTCTCAGGGCCTCTGGGTCTCAGTGTCTCAGGGTCTCAGGGTCTCAGGGCCTTTGGGTCTCTGGGTCTCTGAGTCTGAATATCTCAGTGTCTCAGGGTCTCAGGGCCTCTGGGTCTCTGAGTCTCAGTTTCTCAGTATCTCAGGGTCTCAGGGCCTCTGGGTCTCAGGGTCTCAGGGTCTCAGGGCCTCTAGTCTCAGGCTCTCAGTGTCTCAGGGTCTCGCGGTCTCACGGCCTCAGGGCCTCTGTGTCACAGGGTCTCAGGGTCTCAGGGCCTCTGGGTCTCGGTGTCTCTGAGTCTCAGTGTCTCAGTGTCTCAGGGCCTCTGGGTCACTGTATCTCAGGGCCTCTGTGTCTCAGGGTCTCAGGGTCTCAGGGCCTCTGGGTCTCAGTGTCTCAGGGTCTCAGGGCCTCTGGGTCTCTGGGTCTCTGAGTCTCAGTATCTCAGTGTCTCAGGGTCTCAGGGCCTCTGGGTCTCTGAGTGTCAGTGTCACAGTGTCTCAGTCTCTCAGGGTCTCAGGGTCTCAGGGCCTCTGGGTCTCAGGTTCTCTGTGTCTCAGGGTCTCAGGGCCTCAGGGCCTCTGGGTCTCAGGGTCTCAGTGTCTCAGGGCCTCTGAGTCTCAATGTCTCAGTGTCTCAGGGTCTCAGGGCCTCTGGGTCTCAGGGTCTCAGGGCCTCTGGGTCTCTTGGTCTCAGGTTCTCAGGGTCTCAGGGCCTCTGAGTCTCTGAGTCTCAATGTCTCAGTGTCTCATGGTCTCAGGGCTTCTGGGTCTCTGTGTCTCAGGGCCTCTGGGTCTCAGTGTCTAAGTGTCTCATGGCCTCTGGGTCTCTGGGTCTCTGAGTTCCAATGTCTCAGTGTCTCAGGGTCTCAGGGCTTCTGGGTTTCTGGGTCTCTGGGTCTCTGATCTCAATGTCTCAGTGTCTCAGTGTCTCAGTGTCTCAGGGTCTCAGGGTTTCAGGGTCTCAGGGGCTGTGGGTCTCAGTGTCTTAGGGTCTCAGGGCCTCTGGGTCTCTGGATCTCTGAGTCTCAGTGTCTCAGTCTCTCAGGTTCTCAGAGCCTCTGGGTCTCTGGGTCTCAATGTCTCAGGGCCTCAGGGCCTCTGTGTCTTAGGGTCTCAGGGCCTCTGGGTCTCTTGGTCTCAATGTCTCAGGGTCTCATGGGCTCAGTGCCTCTGGGTCTCAGGGTCTCTGTGCCTCACTGTCTCAGGGTCTCAGGGCCCTTGGGTCACTGTGTCTCAGGGTCTCAGGGCTTCTGGGTCTCAGGGTCTCAGGGTCTCTGGGTCTCAGGGCCTCTCGGTCTCAGTGTCTCAGTGTCTCAGGGTCTCAGGGCGTCTAGGTCTCAGTGTCTCAGGGTCTCAGGGCCTCTGGGTCTCTGTGTCTCAGGGTCTCAGGGTCTCAGGGCCTCTGGGTCTCAGTCTCTCAGGGTCTCAGGATCTCAGGGTCTCAGGGACTCAGGGTCTCAGGGCCTCTATGTCTCTGGGTCTCTGAGTCTCAATGTCTCAGGGTCTCAGGGTGACATGGCCTTTGGGTCGCTTGGTCTGTGAGTCTCAATGTTTCAGGGTCTCAGGGTCTCAGGGCCTATGGGTCTCTGGGTCTCTGAGTCTCAATGTCTCAGTGTCTCAGGGTCCCAGGGTCTCAGGGCCTCTGGGTGTCAGGGTCTCAGTGTCTCAGGGTCTCAGGGCCTTTGGGTGTCAGTGTCTCAGTGTCTCAGGGTCTCAGGGCCTCTGCGTCTCAGTGTCTCAGGGTCTCATGGCCTCTGGGTCTCAGGGTCTGAGTGTCTCAGGGTCTCAGGGCCTCTGGGTCTCTGTGTCTCTGTATCTCAGTGTCTCAGGGTCTCAGGGCCTCTGTGTCTCTGTGTCTCAGGTTCTCATGGCCTCTGGGTCACAGGGTCTCAGTGTCTCAGGATCTCAGGGCCTCTAGATCTCTGGGTCTCTGAGTCTCATTGTCTCAGTGTCTCAGGGTCTCAGGGACTCTGGGTCTCTGTGTCTCAGGGTCTCAGGGCCTGTGGGTCTCAGGGTCTCTGTGTCTCAGGGTCTCAGGGCCCCTGGGTCTCTGTGTCTCAGGGTCTCTGTGTCTCAGGGTCTCAGGGCACCTGGGTCTCTGTGTCTCAGTGTCTCAGGGTCTCAGGGCCTCTGGGTCTCTGTCCCTCTGAGTCCCAATGTCTCAGTGTCTCAGGGTCTCTGTGCCTCTGGGTCTCAATATCTCAATGTCTCAGTGCCTCAGGGTCTCAGCGACTCAGGGCCTCTGGGTCTCTGTGTCTCTGGTTCTCAGGGCCTCTGGGTTTCAGGGTTTCAGTGTCTCACTGTATCAGGGTCTCAGTTTCTCAGTGTCTCAGAGTGTCAGGGACTCAGAGTTTCAGTGTCTCAGGGGCTCAGGGCCACAGTGCCTCTGTGTCTCAGTGTCTCTGTGTCTCCGGGCTCAGTGTCTCTGTGTCTCAGTGTCTCAGGGGCTCAGTTTCTCAGTGTCGCAGGGTCTGTGGGTCTCAGGGTCTCCATGTCTCAGTGTCGCAGTGTCTCAATGTCTCAGGGTCTCAGTGTCTCAGGGTCTCGGGGTCTCTGGATCTCTGGTTCTCTGGGTCTCTTGGTCTGTGGGTCTCACTGTCTCTGTGTCTCAGGGTCTCTGTTTCTCTGGGTCTCTGGGTCTCAGTTCCTCAGGGTGTCTGGGTCTCTGTGTCTCAGGGTCTCAGTGTCTCAGAGTCTCAGGATCTCAGGATCTCAGGATCTCTGGGTCACTGCGTGCCTGGGTCTTAGTGTCTCAGGGTCTCATGGTCTCTGGATGCCTGGTTCTCTGGGTCTCTTGGTCTGTTGATCTCACTGTCTCTGTGTCTCAGAGCCTCTGTGTCTCTGGGTAACTGGGTCTCAGTGTCACAGTGTCTCAGTGTCTCAGGGTCTCAGTGTCTCGGGGTCTCTGGTTCCCTGGGTCCCAGGGTCTCAGTGTCTCAGTGTCTGAGGGTCTCAGGGTCTCTGTGTCGCTGTGTCTCAGAGACTCTGGGTCTCAGTGTCCCAGTGTCTCAGGGGCTCAGGGCCTCAGTGTCTCAGGGGCTCAGGGCCTCAGTGCCTCAGTGTCTCAGTGCCTCAGTGTCTCAGGGCTCAGTGTCTCTGTGTCTCAGGGCTCAGTGTCTCAGTGCCTGAGGGTCTCTGCGTCTCTGTGGCTCAGTGTCTCAGGGTCTCTGGGTCTCAGGTTCCCAGTGTCTCAGGGTCTGAGGGTCTCAGTGTCTCAGGATCTCTGTGTCTCACTGCCTCAGGATCTCAGTTTCTCTGGGCCTCAGTGTCTCAGGGTCTCAGGGTCTCAGTGTCTCAGGGTCTCAGGGTCTCTGTGTATCAGTGTCTCAGGGTCTCAGGGTCTCAGTGTCTCAGGGTCACAGTTTCTCAGGGTCTCAGTGTCTCAGGGTCTCAGGGTCACAGTGTCTCAGTGTCTCAGTGTCTCAGTGTCTCAGTGTCTCAAGGTCTCAGTGTCTCAGTGTCTCAGGGTCTCAGTGTCTCAGGGTCTCAGTGTCTCAATGTCTCAGTGTCTCAGGGTCTCAAGTATCTCAGTGTCTCAGGGTCTCAGTGTCACTGGGTCTCTGGGTCTCAGGGTCTCAGTGTCTCAGTGTCGCACGGTCTCAGTGTCTCAGGGTCTCTGGGTCTCAGTTTGTCATGTTTTCAGGGTCTCTGTGTCTCAGTGTCTCAGGGTCTCAGGGTCTCTGGGTCATTGCGTGTCTGGGTCTCAGTGACTCTGGGTCTCAGTGCCTCAGGGTCTCTGGGTCTATGGCACTCAGGGACTCCTGGTCTCTGGGTCTCAGTGTCTCAGGGTCTCAGGGTTTCAGGGTCGCAACGTCTCTGTGCCTCAATGTCTCTGTCCCAGTGTCTCGGTGTCTCTGTGTCTCAGGGTATCCGGGTCTCAGGGTCTCTGTGTCCCTGGTCCTTTGGGTCTCAGGGTCTCTGTTCCCAAGTGTCTCAGGGTCTCAGTCTCTCAAGGTCTCAGTGTCTCTGGGTCTCAGGGGCTCATGGTCACAGTCTCTCACTGTCTCAATGTCTCAGTGTCTCAGTGTCTAAGGGTCTCAGTGTCTCAAGGTCTCTGGTTCCCTGGGTCGGAGGGTCTCAGTGTGTCATTGTCTCAGGTTCTCAGTGTCTCATTATCTTAGGGTCTCTGTGTCTCAGGATCTCAGTGTCTCAGTGTCTCAGGGTCTCACAGTTACATTGTCTCAGTGTCTCTTGGTCTCAGGGTCTCAGCTTCTCAGGGTCTCTGGGTCTCAGTTTCTCAGTGTCTCAGGGGCTCAGGGCCTCAGTGCCTCTGTGTCTCAGGGTCTCAGTGTCTCAGGGCCTCAGTGTCTCCATGTCTCAGGGTCTCAGGGGCTCAGTGTCTCACTGTCTCAGGGTCTCTGTGTCACAGGGTCTCAGGGTCTCAGGGCCTCTGGATCTCTGGGTCTCTGAGTCTCAATGTCTCAGTGTCTCAGGGTCTCAGGGCCTCTGGGCCTCAGGGTCTCTGTGTCTCAGGGTCTCAGGGTCTCAGGGCCTCAGGGCCTCTGTGTCTCAGGGTCTCACGGCCTCAGGGCCTCTGGGTCTCAGTGTCTCAGGGTCTCAGTGTCTCAGGGCCTCTGGGTCTCAGTGTCTTAGGATCTCAAGGCCTCTGGGTCTCAGTGTCTCTGAGTCTCAGTGTCTCAGTGTCTCAGGGTCTCAGGGCCTTTGGGTCTCAATTTCTCAGTGTCTCAGGGTCTGGGTCTCATGGTCTCTGGGTCTCTGTGTCTCACTGTCTCAGGGCCTCTGGGTCACTGTCTCTCAGGGTCTCAGGGCCTCTGGGTCTCAGGGTCTCAGGTCCTCTGGGTCTCAGGGTCTCAGGGCCTCTGGGTCTCTGTGTCTCAGGGTCTCAGGGCCTTTGGGCCTCAGGGTCGCTGGATCTCTCGTTTTCAGGGTTTCTGGGTCTCAGTGTATCAGTTTTCTCAGGGTCTCAGTGTCTCTTGGTCTCATGGTCACAGTCTCACAGTTTCTCAGGGTCTCAGTGTCTCAGGGTCTCATGGTCACATTGTGTCAGTGCCTCAGGGTCTCAGTGTCTCAGTGTCTTAGAGTGCCAGGGACTCAGAGTTTCAGTGTCTCAGGGGCTCAGGGACTCAGTGCCTCTGTGTCTCAGTGTCTCTGTGTCTCCGGGCTAAGTGTCTCTGTGTCTCAGTGTCTCAGGGTCTCAGTGTCTCAGTGTCGCAGTGTCTCAGGGTCTCAGTGTCTCAGGGTCTCAGGGTCTCTGAATCTCTGGTTCTCTGGGTCTCTTGGTCTGTGGGTCTCACTGTCTCTGTGTCTCAGGGTCTCTGTTTCTCTGGGTCTCTGGGTCTCAGTTCCTCAGGGTGTCTGAGTCTCTGTGTCTCAGGGTCTCAGTGTCTCAGAGTCTCAGGATCACTGGGTCACTGCGTGCGTGGGTCTTAGTGTCTCAGGGTCTCATGGTCTCTGGATGTCTGGTTCTCTGGGTCTCTTGGTCTGTTGATCTCACTGTCTCTGTGTCTCAGAGTCTCTGTGTCTCTGGGTAACTGGGTCTCAGTGTCACAGGGTCTCAGTGTCTCAGGGTCTCTGGTTCCCTGGGTCCCAGGGTCTCAGTGTCTCAGTGTCTGAGGGTCTCAGGGTCTCTGTGTCGCTGTGTCTCGGGGTCTCTGGGTCTCAGTGTCTCAGGGGCTCAGGGCCTCAGTGTCTCAGGGGCTCAGGGCCTCAGTGCCTCAGTGTCTCAGTGTCTCAGGGCTCAGTGTCTCTGTGTCTCAGGGCTCAGTGTCTCAGTGCCTGAGGGTCTCTGCGTCTCTGTGGCTCAGTGTCTCAGGGTCTCTGGGTCTCAGGGTCCCAGTGTCTCAGGGTCTCGGGGTCTCAGGGTCTCAGTGTTGCAGTGTCTCAGTGTCTCAGGATCTCAGTGTCTCACTACCTCAGGATCTCAGTTTCTCAGGACCTCAGTGTCTGAGGATCTCAGTTTCTCAGGACCTCAGTGTCTCAGGGTCTCTGTGTATCTGTGTCTCAGGGTCTCAGGGTCTCAGTGTCTCAGGGTCTCCGTCTCTCTGGGCCTCTGGGACTCAGGGAATCAGGGTCTCAGAGTCTCAGCTCTCAGCGTCTCAGTGTCTCAGGGTCTCAGTGTCTCAGGGTCTCAGTGTCTCAAGGTCTCAGTGTCTCAGGGTCTCAGTATCTCAGTGTCTCAGGGTCTCAGTGTCACTGGGTCTCTGAGTCTCAGGGTCTCAGTGTCTCAGTGTCGCACGGTCTCAGTGTCTCAGGATCTCTGGGTCTCAGTTTGTCATGGTTTCAGGGTCTCTGTGTCTCAGTGTCTCAGGGTCTCAGGGTCTCTGGGTCACTGCGTGTCTGGGTCTCAGTGACTCTGGGTCTCAGTGCCTCAGGGTCTCTAGGTCTATGGCTCTCAGGGACTCTGGGTCTCAGGGTCTCAGTGTCTCAGGCTCTCAGGGTTTCAGGGTCGCAACATCTCTGTGCCTCACTGTCTCTGTCCCAGTGTCCCGGTGTCTCTGTGTCTCAGGGTCTCCGGGTCTCAGGGTCTCTGCGTCTCTGGTCCTTTGGGTCTCAGGGTCTCTGTGCCTCAGTGTCTCAGTCTCGCAGGGTCTCAGTCTCTCAAGGTCTCAGTGTCTCTGGGTCTCAGGGGCTCATGGTCACAGTCTCTCAGTGTCACAGGGCCTCAGTGTCTCAGTGTCTCAAGGTCTCTGGTTCCCTGGGTCAGAGGATCTCAGTGTGTCATTGTCTCAGGTTCTCAGTGTCTCATTTTCTTAGGGTCTCTGTGTCTCAGGATCTCAGTGTCTCAGTGTCTCAGGGTCTCACGGTTACATTGTCTCAGTGTCTCTTGGTCTCAGGGTCTCAGCTTCTCAGGGTCTCTGGGTCTCAGTTTCTCAGTGTCTCAGAGTCTCAGGGACTCAGAGTCTCAGTGTCTCAGGGGCTCAGGGCCTCAGTGTCTCAATGTCTCCGTGTCTCAGAGTCTCAGTGTCTCTCTGTCTCAGTGTCTCTGTGTTTCAGGGTATCAGTGTCTCAGGGTCTCAGGGTCTCTGGGTATCAGTGTCTCAGTGTCTCAGGGTCTCAGGCTCTCAGGGCCTCAGTGTCTCCATGTCTCCGTGTCTCAGTGTCTCAGTGTCTCAGTGTCTCAGGGTCTCAGTGTCTCACTGTCTCAGGGTCTCAGTGTCTCAGGGTCTCAGTGTCTCACTGTCTCAGTGTCTCGGCGTTTCAGGGTATCAGTGTCTCAGTGTCTCAGGGTCTCAGGGTCTCTGGGTATCAGTGTCTCAGTGTCTCAGGGTCTAAGAGTCACTGGGTCTCTGGGTCTCAGGGTCTCAGGTTTTCAGGGTTGCAATGTCTCAATGTCTCAGGGTCTCATTGTCGCAGGGTATCAGTGCCTCAGGTTCTCAGGTTGTCTTGGTCTCAGGGTCTCTGCTTCTTAGGGCCCCTGGGTCTCTAGGTCTCAGTTTCTCTGTGTCTCGGTGTCTCTGTGTCTCTGTGTCTCAGTGTCTCAGGGTCTCTGTGCCTCAGTGTCTCAGTGTCTCAGTGTTTCAGTTTTTCAGGGTCTCAGTGGCTCAGTGTCTCAGGGTCTCAGTGTCTCAGGGTTTCAGGGTCTCTGGGTCTCTGGATCTCTGGTTCTCAGAGTCTCGGGGTCTCTGTGTCTCATTGTCTCAGGGCCTCAGGGCCTCTGGGATTCAGGGTCTCAGTGTCTCAGGGTCTCAGGGTCTCAGTCCCTCAAGGCCTCTGGGTCTCTGTGTCTCAGGGTCTCACGGCCTCAGGGACTCTGGGTCTCAGGGTCACTGTCTCAGGGCCTCTGGGTCTCTGTGTCTCTGAGTCTCAGTGTCTCAGTGTCTCAGGGTCTCAGGGCCTCTGGGTCTCTGTGTCTCATGTCCTCTGGGTCTCTGGGTTTCTGAGTCACAATGTCTCAGTGTCTCAGGGTCTCAGGGTCTCAGGGCCTCTGGGTGTCTGTGTCTTAGGCCTATAGGTCTCTGGGTCTCTGGGTCTATGGGTCTCTGTGTCTCAGGGCCTCTGGGTCTCTGGGTGTCTGGGTCTCAGGGTCTCAGGGCCTCTGGATCTCTGTGTCTCAGGGTCTCAGGGCCTCTGGGTCTCAGGGTCTCAGTGTCTCAGTGTCTCAGCATCTCAGGGTCTCAGGGCCTCTGGATCTCTGGGTTTCTGAGTCTCAATGTCTCAGTGTCTCAGGGTCTCAGGGTCTCAGGGCCTCTCGGTCTCAGGGTCTCAGTGTCTCAGGGTCTCAGGGCCTCTGGGCCTCTGTGTCTCAGGGTCTCAGCATCTCAGGGTCTCAGGGCCTCTGGGTCTCTGTGTCACTGAGTCTCAGTATCTCAGTGTCTCAGGGTCTCAGGGCCTCTGGGTTCCTGGGTCTCAATTTCTCAGTGTCTCAGGGTCCCAGGGTCTCTGTGTCTGAGGGTCTCAGGGCCTCTGGGTCCCTGTGTCTCAGGGTCTCAGGGCCTCTGGGTCTCTGTGTCTCATTGTCTCAGGGTCTCAGGGCCTCTGGGATTCAGTGTCTCAGTGTCTCAGGGTCTCAGGCTCTCAGGGCCTCAGTGTCTCCATGTCTCCGTGTCTCAGTGTCTCAGGGTCTCAGTGTCTCACTGTCTCAGGGTCTCAGTGTCTCAGGGTCTCAGTGTCTCACTGTCTCAGTGTCTCGGCGTTTCAGGGTATCAGTGTCTCAGGGTCTCAGGGTCTCTGGGTATCAGTGTCTCAGTGTCTCAGGGTCTAAGAGTCACTGGGTCTCTGGGTCTCAGGGTCTCAGGTTTTCAGGGTTGCAATGTCTCAATGTCTCAGGGTCTCATTGTCGCAGGGTATCAGTGCCTCAGGTTCTCAGGTTGTCTTGGTCTCAGGGTCTCTGCTTCTTAGGGCCCCTGGGTCTCTAGGTCTCAGTTTCTCTGTGTCTCGGTGTCTCTGTGTCTCTGTGTCTCAGTGTCTCAGGGTCTCTGTGCCTCAGTGTCTCAGTGTCTCAGTGTTTCAGTTTTTCAGGGTCTCAGTGGCTCAGTGTCTCAGGGTCTCAGTGTCTCAGGGTTTCAGGGTCTCTGGGTCTCTGGATCTCTGGTTCTCAGAGTCTCGGGGTCTCTGTGTCTCATTGTCTCAGGGCCTCAGGGCCTCTGGGATTCAGGGTCTCAGTGTCTCAGGGTCTCAGGGTCTCATTCCCTCAAGGCCTCTGGGTCTCTGTGTCTCAGGGTCTCACGGCCTCAGGGACTCTGGGTCTCAGGGTCACTGTCTCAGGGCCTCTGGGTCTCTGTGTCTCTGAGTCTCAGTGTCTCAGTGTCTCAGGGTCTCAGGGCCTCTGGGTCTCTGTGTCTCATGTCCTCTGGGTCTCTGGGTTTCTGAGTCACAATGTCTCAGTGTCTCAGGGTCTCAGGGTCTCAGGGCCTCTGGGTGTCTGTGTCTTAGGCCTATAGGTCTCTGGGTCTATGGGTCTCTGTGTCTCAGGGCCTCTGGGTCTCTGGGTCTCTGGGTGTCTGGGTCTCAGGGCCTCTGGATCTCTGTGTCTCAGGGTCTCAGGGCCTCTGGGTCTCAGGGTCTCAGTGTCTCAGTGTCTCAGCATCTCAGGGTCTCAGGGCCTCTGGATCTCTGGGTTTCTGAGTCTCAGTGTCTCAGGGTCTCAGGGTCTCAGGGCCTCTCGGTCTCAGGGTCTCAGTGTCTCAGGGTCTCAGGGCCTCTGGGCCTCTGTGTCTCAGGGTCTCAGCATCTCAGGGTCTCAGGGCCTCTGGGTCTCTGTGTCACTGAGTCTCAGTATCTCAGTGTCTCAGGGCCTCTGGGTTCCTGGGTCTCAATTTCTCAGTGTCTCAGGGTCCCAGGGTCTCTGTGTCTGAGGGTCTCAGGGCCTCTGGGTCCCTGTGTCTCAGGGTCTCAGGGCCTCTGGGTCTCTGTGTCTCATTGTCTCAGGGTCTCAGGGCCTCTGGGATTCAGGGTCTCAGTGTCTCAGGGTCTCAGGGTCTCAGTCCCTCAATGCTTCTGGGTCACTGTTTCTCAGGGTCTCACGGCCTCAGGGACTCTGGGTCTCAGTGTCTCAGGGCCTCTGGGTCTCTGTGTCTCTGAGTCTCAGTGTCTCAGGGTCTCAGGGCCTCTGGGTCTCTGAGTCTCTGAGTCTCAGTGTCTCAGTGTCTCAGGGCCTCAGGGCCTCTGGGTCTCTGTGTCTCAGGGTCTCAGGGTCTCAGGGCCTCTGGGTCTCTGTGTCTCTGTGTCTCACTGTCTCAGGGCCTCTGGGTCTCTGTGTCTCACTGTCTCAGGGCCTCTGGGTCACTGTCTCTCAGGGTCTCAGGGCCTCTCGGTCTCAGGGGTCAGTGCCTCAGGGTCTCAGAGTCTCAGGGCCTATAGGTCTCAGGGTCTCTGGGTCTCTGGGTCTCTGTGTCTCAGGGCCTCTGGGTCTCTGGGTCTCAGGGTCTCAGGGCCTCTGGGTCTCTGTGTCTCAGTGTCTCAGGGCCTCTGGGTCTCTGGGTCTCTGAGTCACAGTGTCTCAGGGTCTCAGGGCCTCTGAGTCTCAGTGTCTCAGGGTCTTTGGGCCTCTGGGTCTCAGGGTCTCAGTGTCTCAGAGTCTCAGGGTCTCAGGGTCTCAGGGACTCTGGGTCTCTGTGTCTCAGGGTCTCAGGGTATCAGGAAATCTGGGTCTCTATGTCTCAGGGTCTCAGGGCTTCTGGGTCTCAGGGCCTCTGGGTCTCTGTGTCTCATTGTCTCAGGGTCTCAGTGCCTCTGGGTCTCTGAGTCTCAGGGTCTCAGGGCCTCTGGGTCTCTGTGTCTCACTGTCTCAGGGCCTCTGGGTCACTGTCTCTCAGGGTCTCAGGGCCTCTCGGTCTCAGGGTCTCAGTGCCTCAGGGTCTCAGTTTCTCAGGGCCTCTGGGTCTCAGTGTCTCTGTGTCTCAGGTTCTCAGGGCCTCGGGGTCTCTCTGTCTCATGTCCTCTGGGTCTCTGGGTTTCTGATTCTCAATGTCTCAGTGTCTCAGGGTCTCTGGGTCTCTGTGTCTCAGGGTCTCAGGGTCTCAGGGCATCTGGGTCTCTATGTCTCTGGGTCTCAGGGCCTCTGGGTCTCTGTGTCTCATTGGCTCAGGGTCTCAGGGCCTCTGGGATTCAGGGTCTCAGTGTCTCAGGGTCTCAGTCCCTCAAGGCCTCTGGGTCACTGTGTCTCAGGGTCTCACGGCCTCAGGGACTCTGGGTCTCAGGGTCTCAGGTTCTCAGTGCCTCTGGGTCTCTGAGTCTCAGGGCCTCTGGGTCTCTGTGTCTCACTGTCTCAGGGCCTCTGGGTCACTGTCTCTCAGGGTCTCAGGGCCTCTCGGTCTCAGGGTCTCAGTGCCTCAGGGTCTCAGTTTCTCAGGGCCTCTGGGTCTCAGTGTCTCAGTGTCTCAGGTTCTCAGGGCCTCGGGGTCTCTCTGTCTCATGTCCTCTGGGTCTCTGGTTTTCTGATTCTCAATGTCTCAGTGTCTCTGGGTCTCTGTGTCTCAGGGTCTCAGGGTCTCAGGGCATCTGGGTCTCTATGTCTCTGGGTCTCAGGGCCTCTGGGTCTCTGAGTCTCTGAGTCTCAGTGTCTCAGTGACTCAGTGTCTCAGGGCCTCAGGGCCTCTGGGTCTCTGTGTCTCAGGGTCTCAGGATCTCAGGGCCTCTGGGTCTCTGTGTCTCTGTGTCACACTGGCTCAGGGCCTTTGGGTCTCTGTGTCTCACTGTCTCAGGGCCTCTGGGTCACTGTCTCTCAGGGTCTCAGGGCCTCTCGGTCTCAGGGTGTCAGTGCCTCCGGGTCTCAGGGTCTCAGGGCCTATAGGTCTCAGGGTCTCAGGGTCTCTGGGTCTCTGGGTCTCTGTGTCTCAGGGCCTCTGGGTCTCTGGGTCTCAGGGTCTCAGGGCCTCTGGGTCTCTGTGTCTCAGAGTCTCAGGGTCTCAGGGCCTCTGGGTCTCTGAGTCACAGTGTGTCAGTGTCTCAGGGCCTCTGGGTCTCTGGGTCTCTGAGTCACAGTGTCTCAGGGTCTCAGGGCCTCTGAGTCTCAGTGTCTCAGGGTCTTTGGGCCTCTGGGTCTCAGGGTCTCAGTGTCTCAGAGTCTCAGGGTCTCAGGGTCTCAGGGACTCTGGGTCTCTGTGTCTCAGGGTCTCAGGGTATCAGGAAATCTGGGTCTCTATGTCTCAGGGTCTCAGGGCTTCTGGGTCTCAGGGCCTCTGGGTCTCTGTGTCTCATTGTCTCAGGGTCTCAGTGCCTCTGGGTCTCTGAGTCTCAGGGTCTCAGGGCCTCTGGGTCTCTGTGTCTCACTGTCTCAGGGCCTCTGGGTCACTGTCTCTCAGGGTCTCAGGGCCTCTCGGTCTCAGGGTCTCAGTGCCTCAGGGTCTCAGTTTCTCAGGGCCTCTGGGTCTCAGTGTCTCAGTGTCTCAGGTTCTCAGGGCCTCGGGGTCTCTCTGTCTCATGTCCTCTGGGTCTCTGGGTTTCTGATTCTCAATGTCTCAGTGTCTCAGGGTCTCTGGGTCTCTGTGTCTCAGGGTCTCAGGTCACCTGGGTCTCTATGTCTCTGGGTCTCAGGGCCTCTGGGTCTCTGTGTCTCATTGTCTCAGGGTCTCAGGGCCTCTGGGATTCAGGGTCTCAGTGTCTCAGGGTCTCAGTCCCTCAAGGCCTCTGGGTCACTGTGTCTCAGGGTCTCACGGCCTCGGGGCTCTGGGTCTCAGGGTCTCAGGGTCTCAGTGCCTCTGGGTCTCTGAGTCTCATTGTCTCAGGGTCTCAGTGCCTCTGGGTCTCTGAGTCTCAGGGTCTCAGGGCCTCTGGGTCTCTGTGTCTCACTGTCTCAGGGCCTCTGGGTCACTGTCTCTCAGGGTCTCAGGGCCTCTCGGTCTCAGGGTCTCAGTGCCTCGGGGTCTCAGGTTCTCAGGGCCTCAGTGTCTCAGTGTCTCAGTGTCTCAGGTTCTCAGGGCCTCGGGGTCTCTCTGTCTCATGTCCTCTGGGTCTCTGGGTTTCTGATTCTCAATGTCTCAGTGTCTCAGGGTCTCTGGGTCTCTGTGTCTCAGGGTCTCAGGTCACCTGGGTCTCTATGTCTCTGGGTCTCAGGGCCTCTGGGTCTCTGTGTCTCATTGTCTCAGGGTCTCAGGGCCTCTGGGATTCAGGGTCTCAGTGTCTCAGGGTCTCAGTCCCTCAAGGCCTCTGGGTCACTGTGTCTCAGGGTCTCACGGCCTCAGGGACTCTGGGTCTCAGGGTCTCAGGGTCTCAGTGCCTCTGGGTCTCTGAGTCTCATTGTCTCAGGGTCTCAGTGCCTCTGGGTCTCTGAGTCTCAGGGTCTCAGGGCCTCTGGGTCTCTGTGTCTCACTGTCTCAGGGCCTCTGGGTCACTGTCTCTCAGGGTCTCAGGGCCTCTCGGTCTCAGGGTCTCAGTGCCTCAGGGTCTCAGTTTCTCAGGGCCTCTGGGTCTCAGTGTCTCAGTGTCTCAGTGTCTCAGGTTCTCAGGGCCTCGGGGTCTCTCTGTCTCATGTCCTCTGGGTCTCTGGGTTTCTGATTCTCAATGTCTCAGTGTCTCAGGGTCTCTGGGTCTCTGTGTCTCAGGGTCTCAGGGTCTCAGGGCATCTGGGTCTCTATGTCTCTGGGTCTCAGGGCCTCTGGGTCTCTGTGTCTCATTGTCTCAGTGTCTCAGGGCCTCTGGGATTCAGGGTCTCAGTGTCTCAGGGTCTCAGTCCCTCAAGGCCTCTGGGTCACTGTGTCGCAGGGTCTCACGGCCTCAGGGACTCTGGGTCTCAGGGTCTCAGGTTCTCAGTGCCTCTGGGTCTCAGTGTCTCAGTGTCTCAGGGTCTCGGTGTTTCAGGGTCTCAATTTCTCAGGGTCTCTGGGAAACTGGGTGTCCGGGTCTCTGAGTCTCAGGGTCTCAGTGTCACACTGTCTCAGGGTCTCTGGGGTTCTGGGTCTCAGTGTCTCAGTCTCTCAGAGTCTCAGAGTCTCTGGGTCTCAGTGCTTTGTATCCCAGGGTCTCAGGGACTGAATGTCTCAGGGTCTCAGTGTCTCAGTGTCTCAGGGTCTCAGTGTCTCAGGGTCTCAGTGTCTCAGTGTCTCAGGGTCTCAGTGTCTCAGGGTCTCAGTGCCTCAGTGTCTCAGGGTCTCAGTGTCTCAGGGTCTCAGGGTCTCAGTGTCTCAGGGTCTCAGTGTCTCAGGGTCTCAGGGTCTCTGTGTCTCAGGGTCTCAGTGACTCAGGGTCTCAGGGTCTCAGTGTCTCAGAGTCTCAGGGCATCTGGGTCTCTGTGTCTAAGTGTCTCAGTGTCTCAGAGTCTCAGAGTGTCAGTGTGTCAGTTCCTCAGGGTCTGGGTCTCAGGGTCTCTGGGACTCAGTGTTTCAGTCTCTCAGGGTCTCAGTGTCTCTGGGTTTCTGGGTCTCTTGGTCTCTGCGTCTAAGGGTCTCTGGGTCTCAGGGCCACAGGGCCTCAGGATGTCAGGGTCACAGTGTCTCAGTGTCTCAGGGTCCCTGGGTCTCATGGCCTTTGGTTTTCTGGGTCTCTGGATCTCAGTGTCTTCGTGTCTCAGGGTCCCAGGGTCCCTGTTCCTCAGTGCTTAGTGTCTCAGGGTCTCAGAGTCTCAGGGTCTCAGGGCCTCTGGGTCTCAGGGTCTCAGTGTCTCAGGGTCTCAGGGCCTCTGGGTCTCAGGGTTTCAGGGTTTCAGTGTGTCAGTGTCTCAGGGTCTGGGTCTCTGGGACTCCTGGTCTCTGTGTCTCAGGGTGCCCGTGTGTCTGAGTCTCAGGGTCTCACTGTCTCAGGGTCACAGGGTTTCAGTGTCTCTGGGTCTCAGTGTCTCTGGTTCTCAGTGTCTCTGGGTCTCAGGGCTTCTAGGTCTCAGGGTCTCAGGGCCTCTGGGTCTCTGGGTCTCAGGGTTTCAGGGTTTCAGTGTCTCAGTGTCTCAGTGTCTCAGGGTCTGGGTCTCTGGGACTCCTGGTCTCTGTGTCTGAGGGTGCCCGTGTCTCTGAGTCTCAGGGTCTCACTGTCTCAGGGTCACAGGGTTTCAGTGTCTCTGTGTCTCAGGGTCTCAGGGTTTCAGGGACCCTGGGTCCCAGTGTCTCAGTGTCTCAGGGTCTCTGGGTCTCAGTGTCTCAGGGTCTCAGTGTCTCTGTGTCTCTCGGTCTCAGTGTCTCAGGATCTCAGGGTCTCAGTATCTCAGTATTTCAGGGTCTCAGTGACTCTGGGTCTCTGGGTCTCTTGGTCTCAGGGTCTCTGGGCCTCTGGGCCTCAGTGTCTCAGGGTCTCAGTGTCTCAGGGTGTCAGTGTCTCAGGGTATCCGGGTCTCAATGTCCCAGTGTCTCAGGGTCTCTGGCTCTCAGTGTCTCAGGGTCTCTGGGCCTGTGTGTCTCTGGGTCTCTGGGTTTGAGGGTCTCTGTGTCTCAGGGTCTCAGTGCCTCAGGGTCTCAGAGTCCATGGTTATCTGGGTCTCTGGGACTCTGGGTGTCTGGGTCTCAGGTTCTCTGAGTTTCTGGGTCTCAGGGATTCAATGTCTCAGTGTCTCAGTGTTTAGTGTCTCAAGGACTCCGGGTCTCAGTGTCGCAGGAATCAGGGTCCCTGGGTCTCTGGGTCTCGGGGTCTCGGGGTCTCGGGGTCTCAGGGACTCGGGGTCTCAGAGTCTCTGGGTGTCTGGGTCTCTGTGTCTCAGTGTCTCAGTTTCTCTGTGCCTCTGCGTCTCAGGGTCTCAGTGTCTCTGGGTCTCAGGGTGTCAGGGTCTCAGTGTCTCAAGGTCTCAGTGTCTGGTTATCTCAGTGTCTCAGTGTCTCAGGGTCTCAGTGTCTCTGTGTTTCAGGGTTTCAGTGTCTCAGTGTCTCAGTGTCTCAGGGTCTCAGTGTCTCAGTGTCTCAGTGTCTCAGGGTCTCAATGTCTCAGGGTCTCAGGGTCTCAGTGTCTCAGGGTCTCAATGTCTCAGGGTCTCAGTGTCTCAGTGTCTCAGGGTCTCAGTGTCTCGATACTGAGACATAGAGACACAGAGACAGTGAGACACTGAGGCTCAGAGACACTGAGACCAAGAGACAGAGAGATACGGAGACTCTGAGACACTGAGACCCTGAGGCACAGAGACACTGAGACACTGAGTCACTGAGACACTGAGACACTGAGACACTGAAAAACTGAGACACAAAGACACTGAGACACTGAGACATAGAGACACAGAGACAGTGAGACACTGAGACACAGGGACACTGAGACACAGAGACACTGAGACACTGAGACACCGAGGCACAGAGACACTGAGACACTGAGACACACAGACACTGAGACACAGAGACTCTGAGACACTGAGACACTGAGGCACTGAGACACACAGACACTGAGACACAGAGACACAGGGACACTGAGACACAGAGGCACTGAGACACTGAGACACTGAGACACAGTGACATTGAGACTCTGAGACACTGAGACACTCAGGCACAGAGACACAGAGACACTGAGACACAGAGACACAGAGACACTAAGACACTGAGACACAGGGACACGGAGACACAGAGGCACTGAGACACTGAGACGCAGAGACATTGAGACTCTGAGACACTGAGACACTAAGGCACAGAGACACAGCGACACTGAGACACAGAGACACTGAGACACAGGGAAATTGAGACACAGAGATACTGAGACACCGAGACACTGAGACACCGAGGCACAGAGACACTGAGACACTGAGACTCTGAGACACTGAGAAACAGAGTCACTGAGACAGAGAGACACTGAGACACAGAGACGCTGAGAAACTGAGACTCTGAGACACTGTGACAATGAGACTCTGAGACACAGAGACACTGAGACACTGTGACTCTGAGACTCGGAGGCACTGAGACACTGAGACACAGAGACACTGATGCGCAGAGGCACTGAGACACAGAGTTACTGAGTCTCTGAGGCACTCAGACAATGAAACTCGGAGAAACTGAGGCGCAGAGACACTGAGACTCTGAGACACTGAGACACTGAGGCCCAGAGACACTGAGACACTGAGGGACAGAGACACTTAGACATTGAGACACTGAGACTCTGAGAACTGAGACACTGAGACACACAGACACTGAGACACAGAGACACCGAAACACTGAGACAATGAGGCACAGAGACACTGAGACACAGGGACATAGAGACCCTGAGACACTGAGACTCTGAGACACTGAGACACTGCGGCACAGATACAAAGAGACACAGATTCACTGAGACACTGAGACACAGAGACACTGAGACACAGAGACTCTGAGACACTGAGACACTGAGACACAGAGACATTGAGACTCTGAGACACTGAGACGCTGAGGCACAGAGACACAGAGACATGAGACACAGAGACACTAAGACACTGAGACACAGGGACACTGAGACACAGAGGCACTGAGACACTGAGACACTGAGGCACAGAGACAGTGAGACACAGAGACACTGAGACACTGAGACACAGGGAAATTGAGACACAGAGTCACTGAGACACAGAGACACTGAGACACCGAGGCACAGAGACACTGAGACACCGAGACACTGAGACTCTGAGACACCGAGACACTGAGACACTGAGACAGAGAGACACTGAGACACAGTGACACAGAGATGCTGAGAAACTGAGACTCCGAGACACTGAGACACTGAGACTATGAGTCTCGGAGGCACTGAGACACTGAGACACAGAGACACTGAGGCGCAGAGGCACTGAGACACAGAGTTACTGAGACTCTGAGACTCTGAGACACTGAGACACTGAGACAATGAGACACTGAGACACAGAGACACAGAGGCAGAGGGACACAGAGACACTGAGACGCTGAGACACTGAGGCACAGAGACACTGAGACACTGAGACACAGAGACACTGAGGCACAGAGACACACATACACTGAGACACTGAGACACAGAGACACTGAGACACTGAGACACCGAGGCAAAGAGACACTGAGACACTGAGACACTGAGGCACAGAGACACTGAGACACAGAGACACTGATAAACTGACACTCTGAGACACTGAGACAATGAGACTCTGAGACACAGAGACACTGAGAAACTGAGACTCTGAGACACTGAGACACTGAGACACTGAGACAGTGAGGCGCAGAGGCACTGAGACACAGAGTTACTGAGACTCTGAGACACTGAGACACTGAGACACAGAGACACAGAGACACTGAGAAACTGAGACTCTGAGACTCTGAGGCACTGAGACACTGAGACACTGAGGCGCAGAGGCACTGAGACACAGAGTTACTGAGACTCTGAGACAATGAGACACTGAGACACAGAGACACAGAGTCACAGGGACACAGAGACACTGAGATGCTGAGACACTGAGACACTGAGGCACAGAGACACTGAGACTCGGAGGCACTGAGACACTGAGACACAGAGACACTGAGGCGCAGAGGCACTGAGACACAGAGTTACTGAGTCTCTGACACACTGAGGCAATGAAACTCGGAGACACTGAGGCGCAGAGGCACTGAGACACTGAGACACAGAGACACTGAGACTCTGAGACACTGAGACAATGAAACTCGGAGACACTGAGACACTGAGACACTTAGACACAGAGACACAGAGGCACAGAGACACTGAGACACTGAGACTGTGAGACACTGAGGCACAGAGACACTGAGACATTGAGACACAGAGACACTGAGACACTGAGAATCTGAGACACTGAGACACTGAGACTCTGAGACACGGAGACACAGAGACACGGAGACACTGAGACACTGAGACACTGGGACACTGAGACTCTGAGACACTGAGACACTGAGACCAAGAGACACAGAGACACTGAGACTTTGAGACACAGAGACACTGGAACTCTGAGACACTGAGACATTGAGACACAGACACACTGAGACACTGAGACTCTGAGATACTGAGACACTGAGGCACAGAGACACAGAGACACTGAGACACTGAGGCTCAGAGACACTGAGAACAAGAGACAGAGAGATACGGAGACTCTGAGGCACTGAGACACTGAGGCACAGAGACACTGAGACACTGAGACTCTGACACACTGAGACACTGAGGCCCAGAGACACAGAGACACTGAGACACTGAGACACTGAGGCACAGAGACACTGAGTCAAAGAGACACAGAGACACTGAGACTCTGAGACACTGAGACACTGAGGCACAGAGACACTGAGACACTGAGAATCTGAGACACTGAGAATCTGAGACACTGAGACACAGAGACACTGAGACACTGAGACACAGAGACACAGAGACACTGAGACTCTGAGGCACTGAGGCACTGAGACACTGAGACCAAGAGACACAGAGACACTGAGACTCTGAGACACTGAGACACTGAGACACAGACACACTGAGACACTGAAACTCTGAGACACTGAGGCACAGAGACACAAAGACACTGAGACACTGACACACAGAGACATTGAGACTCTGAGATACTGAGACACTGAGACACTGAGACATAGAGACACAGAGACAGTGAGACACTGAGGCACAGAGACACTGAGACCAAGAGACAGAGAGATACGGAGACTCTGAGACACTGAGGCACTGAGGCACTGAGGCACAGAGACACTGAAACACTGAGACACAGAGACACTGAGACACTGAGACATAGAGACACAGAGACAGTGAGACACTGAGACACAGGGACACTGAGGCACAGAGACACTGAGACACTGAGACACCGAGACACTGAGACACCGAGGCACAGAGACACTGAGATACACAGACACTGAGACACAGAGACTCTGAGACACAGGGACATTGAGACATTGAGACTCTGAGACACTGAGACACTGAGACACTGAGGCACTGAGACACAGAGACACTGAGGCACAGAGACACTAAGACACTGAGACACAGGGACACTGAGACACAGAGGCACTGAGACACTGAGACACTGAGACACAGAGACATTGAGACTCTGAGACACTGAGACACTGAGGCACAGAGACACAGAGACACAGAGACACTGAGACACAGAGACACAGAGACACTGAGACACAGGGACACGGAGACACAGAGGCACTGAGACACTGAGACACAGAGACATTGAGACTCTGAGACACTGACACACTAAGGCACAGAGACACAGCGACACTGAGACACAGAGACACTGAGACACAGAGGCACTGAGACACTGAGACACTGAGACACAGAGACAGTGAGACTCTGAGACACTGAGACACTGAGGCACAGAGACACAGAGACACAGAGACACTAAGACACTGAGACACAGGGACACTGAGACACTGAGACATAGAGACACTGAGACACAGAGACATTGAGACTCTGAGACACTGAGACACTAAGGCACAGAGACACTAAGTCACAGAGACACTGAGACACAGGGAAATTGAGACACTGAGACATAGAGACACAGAGACAGTGAGACACTGAGACACAGGGACACTGAGACACAGAGACACTGAGACACTGAGGCTCAGAGACACTGAGACCAAGACACAGAGTGATACGGAGACTCTGACACACTGAGACACTGAGGCACAGAGACTCTGAGACACTGAGACACTGAGACACAGAGACATTGAGACTCTGAGATACTGAGACACAGAGACACTGAGATACTGAGACATAGAGACACAGAGACAGTGAGAAACTGAGGCTCAGAGACACTGAGACCAAGAGACAGAGAGATACGGAGACTCTGAGACACTGAGACACTGAGGCACAGAGACACTGAGACACTGAGAAACTGAGACACAGAGACACTGAGACACAGAGACACTGAAACACTGAGACACAGAGACACTGAGACACTGAGACATAGAGACACAGAGACAGTGAGACACTGAGACACAGGGACACTGAGACACAGAGACACTGAGACACTGAGACACCGAGACACTGAGACACGGAAGCACAGAGACACTGAGACACTGAGACTCTGAGACACTGAGACACTGAGACACACAGACACTGAGACACAGAGACTCTGAGACACTGAGACACTGAGACACTGATACACAGAGACACTGAGACACAGTGACACTAAGACACTGAGACACAGGGACACTGAGACACAGAGGCACTGAGACACTGAGACACAGAGACATTGTGACTCTGAGACACTGAGACACTGAGGCTCAGAGACACAGAGACACTGAGACACTAAGACACTGAGACACAGGGACACTGAGACACAGAGGCACTGAGACACTGAGACACAGAGACATTGAGACTCTGAGATACTGAGACACTGAGACACTGAGACACAGAGACACTGAGACACTGAGGCTCAGAGACACTGAGACCAAGACACAGAGTGATACGGAGACTCTGAGACACTGAGACACTGAGGCACAGAGACTCTGAGACACTGAGACACTGAGACACAGAGACATTGAGACTCTGAGATACTGAGACACTGAGACACTGAGACACAGAGACACTGAGATACTGAGGCTCAGAGACACTGAGACCAAGAGACAGAGAGATACGGAGACACTGAGACACTGAGGCACAGAGACACTGAGACACTGAGACACAGAAACACTGAGACACTGAGGCACTGAGACACTGAGACATAGAGACACAGAGACAGTGAGACACTGAGACACAGGGACACTGAGACACAGAGACACTGAGACACTGAGACACCGAGACACTGAGACACCGAGGCACAGAGACACTGAGACACTGAGACTCTGAGACACTGAGACACACAGACACTGAGACACAGAGACTCTGAGACACTGAGACACTGAGACACTGAGACACTAAGACACTGAGACACAGGGACACTGAGACGCAGAGGCACTGAGACACTGAGACACTGAGACACAGAGACATTGTGACTCTGAGACACTGAGACACTGAGGCACAGAGACACAGAGACACTGGACACAGAGACACTAAGACACTGAGACACAGGGACACTGAGACACAGAGGCACTGAGACACTGAGACACAGAGACATTGAGACTCTGAGACACTGAGACACTAAGGCACAGAGACACAGCGACACTGAGACACAGAGACAGTGAGACACTGAGGCTCAGAGACACTGAGACCAAGAGACACAGAGACACTGAAACACTGAGACACAGAGGCACTGAGACACTGAGACATAGAGACACAGAGACAGTGAGACACTGAGACACAGGGACACTGAGACACAGAGACACTGAGACACTGAGACACAGAGACACCGAGGCACAGAGACACTGAGACACTGAGACACTGAGACTCTGAGACACTGAGACACTGAGACACACAGACACTGAGACACAGAGACTCTGAGACACTGAGACACTGAGGCACTGAGACACAGAGACACTGAGACACGGAGACACTAAGACACTGAGACACAGGGACACTGAGACACAGAGGCACTGAGACACTGAGACACTGAGACACTGAGACACAGAGACATTGAGACTGAGACACTGAGACACTGAGGCACAGAGACACAGAGACACCGACACAGAGACACTAAGACACTAAGACACAGGGACACTGAGACACAGAGGCACTGAGACACTGAGACACAGAGACATTGAGACTCTGAGACACTGAGACACTAAGGCACAGAGACACAGCGACACTGAGACACAGAGACACTGAGACACAGGGAAATTGAGACACAGAGACACTGAGACACCGAGACACTGAGACAGCGAGGCACAGAGACGCTGAGAAACTGAGACAGAGAGACACTGAGACACAGAGACACAGAGACGCTGAGAAACTGAGACTCCGAGACACTGAGACAATGTGACTCTGAGACACAGAGACACTGAGACACTGAGACTCTGAGACTCGGAGGCACTGAGACACTGAGACACAGAGACACTGAGGCGCAGAGGCACTGAGACACAGAATTACTGAGTCTCTGAGGCACTCAGACAATGAAACTCGGAGACACTGAGGCGCAGAGACACTGAGACTCTGAGACACTGAGGCACAGAGACACTTAGACACTGAGACACTGAGACTCTGAGACACTAAGACACTGAGACACTGAGACACACAGACACTGAGACACAGAGACACCGAAACACTGAGACAATGAGGCACAGAGACACTGAGACACAGGGACACAGAGACACTGAGACACTGAGACTCTGAGACACTGAGACACTGTGGCACAGAGACAAAGAGACACAGATTCACTGAGACACTGAGACACAGAGACACTGAGACACAGAGACAAAGAGACACAGATTCACTGAGACACTGAGACACTGAGACACTGTGGCACAGAGACAAAGAGACACAGATTCACTGAGACACTGAGACACAGAGACACTGAGACGCAGAGACTCTGAGACACTGAGACACAGAGACATTGAGACTCTGAGACACTGAGACACAGGGACACTGAGACAGAGAGGCACTGAGACACTGCGACACTGAGACACCGAGACATTGATACTCTGAGACACTGAGACACTGAGACACTGAGGCACAGAGACACAGAGACACTGAGACACAGGGAAATTGAGACACAGAGACACTGAGACACCGAGACACTGAGACACCGAGGCACAGAGACACTGAGACACAGAAACACTGAGACACAGAGACACTGAGACACTTAGACACAGAGACACAGAGGCACAGAGGCACAGGGACACAGAGACACAGAGACACTGAGACACTGAGACACTGAGGCACAGAGACACTGAGTCAAAGAGACACAGAGACACTGAGACTCTGAGACACTGAGACACTGAGGCACAGAGACACTGAGACACTGAGACACAGAGACACTGAGACACTGAGGCACTGAGACACAGAGACACAGAGACACTGAGACTCTGAGACTCTGAGGCACTGAGACACTGAGACCAAGAGACACAGAGACACTGAGACTCTGAGACACTGAGACACTGAGACACTGAGACACAGACACACTGAGACATGAGACTCTGAGACACTGAGGCACAGAGATACAAAGACACTGAGACACTGAGACACAGAGACATTGAGACTCTGAGATACTGAGACACTGAGACACTGAGACACAGAGACACTGAGACATAGAGGCACAGAGACAGTGAGACACTGAGGCACAGAGACACTGAGACCAAGAGACAGAGAGATACGGAGACTCTGAGACACTGAGACACTGAGGCACAGAGACACTGAAACACTGAGACACAGAGACACTGAGACACTGAGACATAGAGACACAGAGACAGTGAGACACTGAGACACAGGGACACTGAGGCACAGAGGCACTGAGACACTGAGACACTGAGACACAGAGACATTGAGACACTGAGACACTGAGACACTGAGGCACAGAGACACAGTGACACTGAGACACAGAGACACTAAGACACTGAGACACAGGGACACTGAGACACAGAGACACTGAGACACAGAGACATGGAGACTCTGAGACACTGAGACACTAAGGCACAGAGACACAGAGACACTGAGACAAAGAGGCACTGAGACACAGGGAAATTGAGACACAGAGACACTGAGACACAGAGACATTGAGACTCTGAGACACTGAGACACTGCGACACTGAGGCACTGAGACACAGAGACACTGAGACATAGAGACACAGAGACAGTGAGACACTGAGACACAGGGACACTGAGACACAGAGACACTGAGACACTGAGGCTCAGAGACACTGAGACCAAGACACAGAGAGATACGGAGACTCTGAGACACTGAGACACTGAGGCACAGAGACTCTGAGACACTGAGACACAGAGACATTGAGACTCTGAGATACTGAGACACTGAGACACTGAGACACTGAGATACTGAGACATAGAGACACAGAGACAGTGAGACACTGAGGCTCAGAGACACTGAGACCAAGAGACAGAGAGATACGGAGACTCTGAGACACTGAGACCCTGAGGCAGAGAGACACTGAGACACTGAGTCACTGAGACACTGAGACACTGAAACACTGAGACACAAAGACACTGAGACACTGAGACATAGAGACACAGAGACAGTGAGACACTGAGACACAGGGACACTGAGACACAGAGACACAGAGACACTGAGACACCGAGGCACAGAGACACTGAGACACTGAGACACACAGACACTGAGACACAGAGACTCTGAGACACTGAGACAATGAGGCACTGAGACACAGAGACACTGAGACACAGAGACACAGGGACACTGAGACACAGAGGCACTGAGACACTGAGACACTGAGACACTGAGACACAGTGACATTGAGACTCTGAGACACTGAGACACTCAGGCACAGAGACACAGAGACACTGAGACACAGAGACACAGAGACACTAAGACACTGAGACACAGGGACACGGAGACACAGAGGCACTGAGACACTGAGACGCAGAGACATTGAGACTCTGAGACACTGAGACACTAAGGCACAGAGACACAGCGACACTGAGACACAGAGACACTGAGACACAGGGAAATTGAGACACAGAGATACTGAGACACCGAGACACTGAGACACCGAGGCACAGAGACACTGAGACACTGAGACACTGAGACTCTGAGACACTGAGACACAGAGTCACTGAGACAGAGAGACACTGAGACACAGAGACGCTGAGAAACTGAGACTCTGAGACACTGTGACAATGAGACTCTGAGACACAGAGACACTGAGACACTGTGACTCTGAGACTCGGAGGCACTGAGACACTGAGACACAGAGACACTGATGCGCAGAGGCACTGAGACACAGAGTTACTGAGTCTCTGAGGCACTCAGACAATGAAACTCGGAGAAACTGAGGCGCAGAGACACTGAGACTCTGAGACACTGAGACACTGAGGCCCAGAGACACAGAGACACTGAGACACTGAGGGACAGAGACACTTAGACATTGAGACACTGAGACTCTGAGAACTGAGACACTGAGACACACAGACACTGAGACACAGAGACACCGAAACACTGAGACAATGAGGCACAGAGACACTGAGACACAGGGACATAGAGACCCTGAGACACTGAGACTCTGAGACACTGAGACACTGCGGCACAGATACAAAGAGACACAGATTCACTGAGACACTGAGACACAGAGACACTGAGAAACAGAGACTCTGAGACACTGAGACACTGAGACACAGAGACATTGAGACTCTGAGACACTAAGACACTGAGACACAGGGACACTGAGACACAGAGGCACTGAGACACTGAGACACTGAGGCACAGAGACAGTGAGACACAGAGACACTGAGACACTGAGACACAGGGAAATTGAGACACAGAGTCACTGAGACACAGAGACACTGAGACACCGAGGCACAGAGACACTGAGACACCGAGACACTGAGACTCTGAGACACTGAGACACAGAGACACTGAGACAGAGAGACACTGAGACACAGTGACACAGAGATGCTGAGAAACTGAGACTCCGAGACACTGAGACACTGAGACTATGAGTCTCGGAGGCACTGAGACACTGAGACACAGAGACACTGAGGCGCAGAGGCACTGAGACACAGAGTTACTGAGACTCTGAGACTCTGAGACACTGAGACACTGAGACAATGAGACACTGAGACACAGAGACACAGAGGCAGAGGGACACAGAGACACTGAGACGCTGAGACACTGAGGCACAGAGACACTGAGACACTGAGACACAGAGACACTGAGGCACAGAGACACAGATACACTGAGACACTGAGACACAGAGACACTGAGACACTGAGACACCGAGACACCGAGGCAAAGAGACACTGAGACACTGAGACACTGAGACACTGAGGCACAGAGACACTGAGACACAGAGACACTGAGAAACTGAGACTCTGAGACACTGAGACAATGAGACTCTGAGACACAGAGACACTGAGAAACTGAGACTCTGAGACACTGAGACACTGAGACAGTGAGGCGCAGAGGCACTGAGACACAGAGTTACTGAGACTCTGAGACACTGAGACACTGAGACACAGAGACACAGAGACACTGAGAAACTGAGACTCTGAGACTCTGAGGCACTGAGACACTGAGACACTGAGGCGCAGAGGCACTGAGACACAGAGTTACTGAGACTCTGAGACAATGAGACACTGAGACACTGAGACACAGAGACACAGAGAAACTGAGACTCTGAGGCACTGAGACACAGAGACACTGAGGCGCAGAGGCACTGAGACACAGAGTTACTGAGACTCTGAGACAATGAGACACTGAGACACAGAGACACAGAGTCACAGGGACACAGAGACACTGAGATGCTGAGACACTGAGACACTGAGGCACAGAGACACTGAGACACTGAGACTCTGAGACACTGAGACACAGAGACACTGAGACACAGAGACACAGAGAAACTGAGACTCTGAGTCACTGAGACACTGAGGCAATGAGACTCTGAGACTCGGAGGCACTGAGACACTGAGACACAGAGACACTGAGGCGCAGAGGCACTGAGACACAGAGTTACTGAGTCTCTGACACACTGAGGCAATGAAACTCGGAGACACTGAGGCGCAGAGGCACTGAGACACTGAGACACAGAGACACTGAGACTCTGAGACACTGAGACAATGAAACTCGGAGACACTGAGACACTGAGACACTTAGACACAGAGACACAGAGGCACAGAGACACTGAGACACTGAGACTGTGAGACACTGAGGCACAGAGACACTGAGACATTGAGACACAGAGACACTGAGACACTGAGAATCTGAGACACTGAGACACTGAGACACGGAGACACAGAGACACGGAGACACTGAGACACTGAGACACTGGGACACTGAGACTCTGAGACACTGAGACACTGAGACCAAGAGACACAGAGACACTGAGACTTTGAGACACAGAGACACTGGAACTCTGAGACACTGAGACATTGAGACACAGACACACTGAGACACTGAGACTCTGAGATACTGAGACACTGAGGCACAGAGACACAGAGACACTGAGACACTGAGGCTCAGAGACACTGAGAACAAGAGACAGAGAGATACGGGGACTCTGAGGCACTGAGACACTGAGGCACAGAGACACTGAGACACTGAGACTCTGACACACTGAGACACTGAGGCCCAGAGACACAGAGACACTGAGACACTGAGACACTGAGGCACAGAGACACTGAGTCAAAGAGACACAGAGACACTGAGACTCTGAGACACTGAGACACTGAGGCACAGAGACACTGAGACACTGAGAATCTGAGACACTGAGAATCTGAGACACTGAGACACAGAGACACTGAGACACTGAGACTCTGAGACACTGAGACACAGAGACACTGAGACTCTGAGGCACTGAGGCACTGAGACACTGAGACCAAGAGACACAGAGACACTGAGACTCTGAGACACTGAGACACTGAGACACAGACACACTGAGACACTGAAACTCTGAGACACTGAGGCACAGAGACACAAAGACACTGAGACACTGACACACAGAGACATTGAGACTCTGAGATACTGAGACACTGAGACACTGAGACATAGAGACACAGAGACAGTGAGACACTGAGGCACAGAGACACTGAGACCAAGAGACAGAGAGATACGGAGACTCTGAGACACTGAGGCACTGAGGCACTGAGGCACAGAGACACTGAAACACTGAGACACAGAGACACTGAGACACTGAGACATAGAGACACAGAGACAGTGAGACACTGAGACACAGGGACACTGAGGCACAGAGACACTGAGACACTGAGACACCGAGACACTGAGACACCGAGGCACAGAGACACTGAGACACACAGACACTGAGACACAGAGACTCTGAGACACAGGGACATTGAGACATTGAGACTCTGAGACACTGAGACACTGAGACACTGAGGCACTGAGACACAGAGACACTGAGACACAGAGACACTAAGACACTGAGACACAGGGACACTGAGACACAGAGGCACTGAGACACTGAGACACTGAGACACTGAACACAGAGACATTGAGACTCTGAGACACTGAGACACTGAGGCACAGAGACACAGAGACACTGAGACACAGAGACACAGAGACACTAAGACACTGAGACACAGGGACACGGAGACACAGAGGCACTGAGACACTGAGACACAGAGACATTGAGACTCTGAGACACTGACACACTAAGGCACAGAGACACAGCGACACTGAGACACAGAGGCACTGAGACACTGAGACACTGAGACACAGAGACAGTGAGACTCTGAGACACTGAGACACTGAGGCACAGAGACACAGAGACACAGAAACACTAAGACACTGAGACACAGGGACACTGAGACACTGAGACATAGAGACACTGAGACACAGAGACATTGAGACTCTGAGACACTGAGACACTAAGGCACAGAGACACTAAGTCACAGAGACACTGAGACACAGGGAAATTGAGACACTGAGACATAGAGACACAGAGACAGTGAGACACTGAGACACAGGGACACTGAGACACAGAGACACTGAGACACTGAGGCTCAGAGACACTGAGACCAAGACACAGAGTGATACGGAGACTCTGAGACACTGAGACACTGAGGCACAGAGACTCTGAGACACTGAGACACTGAGACACAGAGACATTGAGACTCTGAGATACTGAGACACTGAGACACTGAGACACAGAGACACTGAGATACTGAGACATAGAGACACAGAGACAGTGAGAAACTGAGGCTCAGAGACACTGAGACCAAGAGACAGAGAGATACGGAGACTCTGAGACACTGAGACACTGAGGCACAGAGACACTGAGACACTGAGAAACTGAGACACAGAGACACTGAAACACTGAGACACAGAGACACTGAGACACTGAGACATAGAGACACAGAGACAGTGAGACACTGAGACACAGGGACACTGAGACACAGAGACACTGAGACACTGAGACACCGAGACACTGAGACACCGAAGCACAGAGACACTGAGACACTGAGACTCTGAGACACTGAGACACTGAGACACACAGACACTGAGACACAGAGACTCTGAGACACTGAGACACTGAGACACTGATACACAGAGACACTGAGACACAGAGACACTAAGACACTGAGACACAGGGACACTGAGACACAGAGGCACTGAGACACTGAGACACAGAGACATTGTGACTCTGAGACACTGAGACACTGAGGCTCAGAGACACAGAGACACAGAGACACTAAGACACTGAGACACAGGGACACTGAGACACAGAGGCACTGAGACACTGAGACACAGAGACACTGAGACACTGAGGCTCAGAGACACAGAGACCAAGACACAGAGTGATACGGAGACTCTGAGACACTGAGACACTGAGGCACAGAGACTCTGAGACACTGAGACACTGAGACACAGAGACATTGAGACTCTGAGATACTGAGACACTGAGACACTGAGACACAGAGACACTGAGATACTGAGACATAGAGACACAGAGACAGTGAGACACTGAGGCTCAGAGACACTGAGACCAAGAGACAGAGAGATACGGAGACACTGAGACACTGAGGCACAGAGACACTGAGACACTGAGACACTGAGACACAGAAACACTGAGACACTGAGGCACTGAGACACTGAGACATAGAGACACAGAGACAGTGAGACACTGAGACACAGGGACACTGAGACACAGAGACACTGAGACACTGAGACACCGAGACACTGAGACACCGAGGCACAGAGACACTGAGACACTGAGACTCTGAGACACTGAGACACTGAGACACACAGACACTGAGACACAGAGACTCTGAGACACTGAGACACTGAGACACTGAGACACTAAGACACTGAGACACAGGGACACTGAGACGCAGAGGCACTGAGACACTGAGACACTGAGACATTGTGACTCTGAGACACTGAGACACTGAGGCACAGAGACACAGAGACACTGGACACAGAGACACTAAGACACTGAGACACAGGGACACTGAGACACAGAGGCACTGAGACACTGAGACACAGAGACATTGAGACTCTGAGACACTGAGACACTAAGGCACAGAGACACAGCGACACTGAGACACAGAGACAGTGAGACACTGAGGCTCAGAGACACTGAGACCAAGAGACACAGAGACACTGAAACACTGAGACACAGAGACACTGAGACACTGAGACATAGAGACACAGAGACAGTGAGACACTGAGACACAGGGACACTGAGACACAGAGACACTGAGACACTGAGACACAGAGACACCGAGGCACAGAGACACTGAGACACTGAGACACTGAGACACTGAGACACTGAGACACACAGACACTGAGACACAGCGACTCTGAGACACTGAGACACTGAGGCACTGAGACACAGAGACACTGAGACACGGAGACACTAAGACACTGAGACACAGGGACACTGAGACACAGAGGCACTGAGACACTGAGACACTGAGACACAGAGACATTGAGACTGAGACACTGAGACACTGAGGCACAGAGACACAGAGACACAGACACAGAGACACTAAGACACTAAGACACAGGGACACTGAGACACAGAGGCACTGAGACACTGAGACACAGAGACATTGAGACTCTGAGACACTGAGACACTAAGGCACAGAGACACAGCGACACTGAGACACAGAGACACTGAGACACAGGGAAATTGAGACACAGAGACACTGAGACACCGAGACACTGAGACAGCGAGGCACAGAGACACTGAGACAGAGAGACACTGAGAAACTGAGACTCCGAGACACTGAGACAATGTGACTCTGAGACACAGAGACACTGAGACACTGAGACTCTGAGACTCGGAGGCACTGAGACACTGAGACACAGAGACACTGAGGCGCAGAGGCACTGAGACACAGAGTTACTGAGTCTCTGAGGCACTCAGACAATGAAACTCGGAGACACTGAGGCGCAGAGACACTGAGAATCTGAGACACTGAGGCTCAGAGACACTTAGACACTGAGACACTGAGACTCTGAGACACTAAGACACTGAGACACTGAGACACACAGACACTGAGACACAGAGACACCGAAACACTGAGACAATGAGGCACAGAGACACTGAGACACAGGGACACAGAGACACTGAGACACTGAGACTCTGAGACACTGAGACACTGTGGCACAGAGACAAAGAGACACAGATTCACTGAGACACTGAGACACAGAGACACTGAGACACAGAGACAAAGAGACACAGATTCACTGAGACACTGAGACACTGTGGCACAGAGACAAAGAGACACAGATTCACTGAGACACTGAGACACAGAGACACTGAGACACAGAGACTCTGAGACACTGAGACACAGAGACATTGAGACTCTGAGACACTGAGACACTGAGACACCGAGACATTGATACTCTGAGACACTGAGACACTGAGACACTGAGGCACAGAGACACAGAGACACTGAGACACAGGGAAATTGAGACACAGAGACACTGAGACACCGAGACACTGAGACACCGAGGCACAGAGACACTGAGACACAGAAACACTGAGACACAGAGACACTGAGACAGTGAGACACAGAGACACAGAGACACTGAGACACAGGGAAATCGAGACACAGAGACACTGAGACACCGAGACACTGAGACACCGAGGCACAGAGACACTGAGACACCGAGACACTGAGAGTCTGAGACAATGAAACTCGGAGACACTGAGACACTGAGACACTTAGACACAGAGACACAGAGGCACAGAGGCACAGGGACACAGAGACACTGAGACTGTGAGACACTGAGACACTGAGGCACAGAGACACTGAGACATTGAGACACAGAGACACTGAGACACAGAGAATCTGAGACACTGAGACACAGAGACACAGAGACACTGAGACACAGAGACACGGAGACACAGAGACACGGAGACACTGGGACACTGAGACTCTGAGACACTGAGACACTGAGACCAAGAGACACAGAGACACTGAGACTTTGAGACACAGGGACACTGAGACTCTGAGACACTGAGACATTGAGACACTGACACACTGAGACACTGAGACTCTGAGATACTGAGACACTGAGGCACAGAGACACAGAGACAATGAGACACTGAGGCTCAGAGACACTGAGACCAAGAGACAGAGAGATACGGAGACTCTGAGACACTGAGGCACTGAGGCACAGAGACACTGAGACACTGAGATCTGACACACTGAGACACTGAGGCCCAGAGACACAGAGACACTGAGACACTGAGACACTGAGGCACAGAGACACTGAGTCAAAGAGACACAGAGACACTGAGACTCTGAGACACTGAGACACTGAGTCAAAGAGACACAGAGACACTGAGAATCTGAGACACTGAGACACAGAGACACTGAGACACTGAGACTCTGAGACACTGAGACACAGAGACACTGAGACTCTGAGACACTGAGGCACTGAGACACTGAGACACAGAGAGAATGAGACACTGAGGCACAGAGACACTGAGACCAAGAGACACTGAGACTCTGAGACACTGAGACACTGAGACACAGACATACTGAGACACTGAGACTCTGAGACACTGAGGCACAGAGACACAAAGACACTGAGACACCGAGACACAGAGACATTGAGACTCTGAGACACTGAGACACTGCGACACTGAGACACTGAGACATAGAGACACAGGGACAGTGAGACACTGAGACACAGAGACACTGAGACATAGTGACACAGGGACAGTGAGACACTGAGACACAGAGACACTGAGACACAGAGACTCTGAGACACTGAGACACAGAGACGCTGAGAAACTGAGACTCCGAGACACTGAGACACTGAGACACTGAGACACACAGACACAGAGACACCGAAACACTGAGACAATGAGGCACAGAGACACTGAGACACAGGGACACAGAGACACTGAGGCACAGAGACACTTAGACACTGAGACACTGAGACTCTGAGACACTGAGACACTGAGACACACAGACACGGAGACACCGAAACACTGAGACAATGAGGCATAGAGACACTGAGACACTGAGACTCTGAGACACTAAGACACTGAGACACAGAGACATTGAGACTCTGAGACACTGAGACACTGAGGCACAGAGACACAGATACATGAGACACAGAGACACTAAGACACTGAGACACAGGGACACTGAGACACAGAGACACTGAGACAGTGAGACACAGAGACATTGAGACTCTGAGACACTGAGACACTGAGGCACAGAGACACAGAGACAGTGAGACACAGAGACACTGAGACACTGAGACACAGGGAAATTGAGACACAGAGACACTGAGACACCGAGACACTGAGACACCGAGGCACAGAGACACTGAGACACCGAGACACTGAGACTCTGAGACACTGAGCCACAGAGACACTGAGACAGAGAGACACTGAGACACAGTGACGCTGAGAAACTGAGACTCCGAGACACTGAGACACTGAGACTCTGAGACTCGGAGGCACTGAGACACTGAGACACAGAGACACTGAGGCGCAGAGGCACTGAGACACAGAGTTACTGAGTCTCTGAGACACAGAGACACTGAGACAATGAGACACTGAGACACAGAGGCACAGAGGCAGAGGGACACAGAGACACTGAGACGCTGAGACACTGAGGCACAGAGACACTGAGACGCTGAGACACAGAGACACTGAGGCACAGAGACACAGATACACTGAGACACTGAGACACAGAGACACAGAGACACTGAGACACCGAGACACCGAGGCAAAGAGACACTGAGACACTGAGACTCTGAGACACTGAGACACAGAGACACTGAGACACAGAGACACTGAGAAACTGAGACTCTGAGACACTGAGACAATGAGACTCTGAGACACAGAGACACTGAGCAACTGAGACTCTGAGACACTGAGACACTGAGGCGCAGAGGCACTGAGACACAGAGTTACTGAGACTCTGAGACGCTGAGACAATGAGACACTGAGACACAGAGACACAGAGTCACAGGGACACAGAGACACTGAGATGCTGAGACACTGAGACACTGAGACACTGAGACACTGAGACACAGAGGCACTGAGAGACTGAGACACAGAGACACTGAGACTCTGAGACACTGAGACAATGAAACTTGGAGACACTGAGACACTGAGACATTTAGACACAGAGGCACAGGGACACAGAGACACTGAGACTGTGAGACACTGAGACACTGAGGCACAGAGACACTGAGACATTGAGACACAGAGACACTGAGACACTGAGACTCTGAGACACGGAGACACAGAGACACTGAGACTTTGAGACACTGAGACACTGAGACACTGAGACCAAGAGACACTGAGACACAGAGACTCTGAGACACTGAGACACTGAGACACAGAGACATTGAGACTCTGAGACTCTGAGACACTGAGGCACAGAGACACAGAGACACTGAGACACAGAGACACTGATACACAGAGACTCTGAGACACTGAGACACAGAGACATTGAGACTCTGAGACACTGAGACACTGAGGCACAGAGACACAGAGACACTGAGACACAGAGACACTGAGACACAGAGACACTGTGACACTGAGACACAGGGAAATTGAGACACAGAGACACTGAGACAAGGAGGCACAGAGACACTGAGACACTGAGACTCTGAGACACTGAGGCACAGGGACACTGAGACACAGAGACACTGAGACACTGACACTTTCAGACACTGAGACACTGAGACACTGAGACACTGAGGCACAGAGACACTGAGACACAGATTCACTGAGACACTGAGACACAGAGACACTGAGACACAGAGACTCTGAGACACTGAGACACAGAGACACTGAGACACTGAGACTCTGAGATACTGAGACACTGAGGCTCAGAGACACAGAGACAATGAGACACTGAGGCTCAGAGACACTGAGACCAAGAGACAGAGAGAAACGGTGACTCTGAGACACTGAGACACTGAGGCACAGAGACACTGAGACACTGAGACTCTGTCACACTGAGACACTGAGGCCCAGAGACACAGAGACACTGAGACTCTGAGACACTGAGACACTGAGGCACAGAGACACTGAGACACTGAGACCAAGAGACACTGAGACTCTGAGACTCTGAGACACAGAGACGCAGAGACATTGAGACTCTGAGACACTGAGACACTGAGACATACAGACACAGGGACAGTGAGACACTGAGACACAGGGACACTGAGACACAGAGGCACTGAGACACTGAGGCACAGAGACACTGAGACACTGAGACTCTGAGACACCGAGACGCAGAGACATTGAGACTCTGAGACACTGAGACACTGAGACACAGAGACACCGAAACACTGAGACAATGAGGCACAGAGACACTGAGACACAGGGACACAGAGACACTGAGACACTGAGACACTGCGGCACAGAGACAAAGAGACACAGATTCACTGAGACACTGAGACACAGAGACACTGAGACACAGAGACTCTGAGACACTGAGACACTGAGACACAGAGACATTGAGACTCTGAGACACTGAGACACTGAGGCACAGAGACACAGAGACATGAGACACAGAGACACTAAGACACTGAGACACAGGGAAACTGAGACACAGAGGCACTGAGACACTGAGACACAGAGACATTGAGACTCTGAGACACTGAGACACAGAGACACAGAGACACTGAGACACAGAGACTCTAAGACACTGAGACACAGGGACACTGAGACACAGAGGCACTCAGACACTGCGACACTGAGACATTGAGACTCTGAGACACTGAGACACTGAGGCACAGAGACATTGAGACTCTGAGAAACTGAGACACTGAGACACAGAGACACAGAGACACTGAGACACAGAGACACTGAGACACTGAGACACAGGGAAATTGAGACACAGAGACACAGAGACAAGGAGGCACAGAGACACTGAGACACTGAGACACAGGGACACTGAGACACAGAGACACTGAGACACTGAGACACAGGGAAATTGAGACACAGAGACACTGAGACACAGAGGCACAGAGACACTGAGACACAGGGACACTGAGACACAGAGACACTGAGACACTGAGACACAGAGACATTGAGACTCTGAGACACTGAGACACTGAGGCACAGAGACACAGAGACAGTGAGACACAGAGACACTGAGACACTGAGACACAGGGAAATTGAGACACAGAGACACTGAGACACCGAGACACTGAGACACCGAGGCACAGAGACACTGAGACTCCGAGACACTGAGGCGCAGAGGCACTGAGACACAGAGTTACTGAGACTCTGAGACACTGAGACACTGAGACAATGAGACACTGAGACACAGAGACACAGAGGCAGAGGGACACAGAGACACTGAGACGCTGAGACACTGAGGCACAGAGACACTGAGACACTGAGACACTGAGGCACTGAGACACAGGGACACTGAGACACTGAGACACCGAGACACCGAGGCACAGAGACACTGAGACACTGGGACACAGAGACATTGAGAAACTGAGACTCTGAGACACTGAGACAATGAGACTCTGAGACAGAGAGACACTGAGGAACTGAGACTCTGAGTCTCTGAGACACTGAGACACTGAGACACTGAGGTGCAGAGGCACTGAGACACAGAGTTACTGAGACTCTGAGACAATGAGACACTGAGACACAGAGACACAGAGACACTGAGAAACTAAGACTCTGAGACTCTGAGACACTGAGACACTGAGACACTGAGGCGCAGAGGCACTGAGACACAGAGTTACTGAGACTCTGAGACACTGAGACAATGAGACACTGAGACACAGAGACACAGAGTCACAGGGACACAGAGACACTGAGACGCTGAGACACTGAGACACTGAGGCACAGAGACACTGAGACACTGAGACTCTGAGACACAGAGACACAGAGACACAGAGACACGGAGAAACTGAGACTCTGAGACACTGAGACAATGAGACTCTGAGACACAGAGACACTGAGACACTGAGACTCTGAGACACGGAGACACAGAGACACTGAGACACAGAGACACTGAGACTCTGAGACACTGAGACACTGAGACCAAGAGACACAGAGACACTGAGACTCTGAGACACTGAGACATTGAGACACAGACACACTGAGACACTGAGACTCTGAGATACTGAGACACTGAGGCACAGAGACACAGAGACACTGAGACACTGAGACACCGAGACACCGAGGCACAGAGACACTGTGACCCATGAGACTCTGAGACACTAAGACACAGAGACACTGAGACACAGAGACACAGAGAAACTGAGAAACTGAGACTCTGAGACACTGAGACAATGAGACTCTGAGACACAGAGACACTGAGACACAGAGACTCTGAGACACTGAGACACAGAGACATTGAGACTCTGAGACACTGAGGCACAGAGGCACAGAGACACAGAGACATGAGACACAGAGACACTAAGACACTGAGACACAGGGACACTGAGACACAGAGGTACTGAGACACTGCGACACTGAGACACGGAGACATTGAGACTCTGAGACACTGAGACACTGAGGCACAGAGACACAGAGACACTGAGGCACAGAGACACTGAGACACTGAGACACAGGGATATTGAGACTCAGAGACACTGAGACACCGAGACACTGAGACACCGAGGCACAGAAACACTGAGACACAGAGACACTGAGACAGTGAGACACAGAGACATTGAGACTCTGAGACACTGAGACACTGAGGCACAGAGACACAGAGACAGTGAGACACAGAGACACTGAGACACCGAGACACTGAGACTCTGAGACACTGAGACACAGAGACACTGAGACAGAGAGACACTGAGACACAGTGACACAGAGACGCTGAGAAACTGAGACTCCGAGACACTGAGACACTGAGACTCTGAGACTCGGAGGCACTGAGACACTGAGACACAGAGACACTGAGGCGCAGAGGCACTGAGACACAGAGTTACTGAGAGACTGAGACACAGAGACAATGAAACTCGGAGACACTGAGACACTGAGACACTTAGACACAGAGACACAGAGGCACAGAGGCACAGGGACACAGAGACACTGAGACTGTGAGACACTGAGACACTGAGGCACAGAGACACTGAGACACTGAGACACAGAGACACTGAGACACAGAGAATCTGAGACACTGAGACACAGAGACACTGAGACACTGAGACACGGAGACACAGAGACACTGAGACACTGGGACACTGAGACTCTGAGACACTGAGACACTGAGACCAAGAGACACAGAGACACTGAGACATTGAGACACAGACACACTGAGACACTGAGACTCTGAGATACTGAGACACTGAGGCACAGAGACACAGAGACAATGAGGCACTGAGGCTCAGAGACACTGAGACCAAGAGACAGAGAGATACGGTGACTCTGAGACACTGAGGCACTGAGGCACAGAGACACTGAGTCAAAGAGACACAGAGACACTGAGACTCTGAGACACTGAGACACTGAGGCACAGAGACACTGAGACACTGAGAATCTGAGACACTGAGACACAGAGACACTGAGACTCTGAGACACTGAGGCACTGAGACACTGAGACACAGAGACAATGAGACACTGAGGCACAGAGACACTGAGACCAAGAGACACTGAGACTCTGAGACACTGAGACACTGAGACACTGAGACTCTGAGACACTGAGGCACAGAGACACAAAGACACTGAGACACCGAGACACAGAGACATTGAGACACTGAGACACTGAGACACTGCGACACTGAGACACTGAGACACAGAGACACAGAGACATAGAGACACAGGGACAGTGAGACACTGAGACACAGGGACACTGAGACACAGAGGCACTGAGACACTGAGACACAGAGACATTGAGACTCTGAGACACTGAGACACTAAGGCACAGAGGCACAGCGACACTGAGACACAGAGACACTGAGACACAGGGAAATTGAGACATAGAGACACTGAGACACAGAGACACTGAGACAGAGAGACACTGAGACACAGAAACACTGAGAAACTGAGACTCCGAGACACTGAGACAATGAGACTCTGAGACACAGAGACACTGAGACACTGAGACTCTGAGACTCGGAGGCACTGAGACACTGAGACACAGAGACACTGAGGCGCAGAGGCACTGAGACACAGAGTTACTGAGTCTCTGAGGCACTCAGACAATGAAACTCAGAGACACTGAGGCGCAGAGACACAGAGACACTGAGACACTGAGACACTGAGGCACAGAGATACATAGACACTGAGACACTGAGACTCTGAGACACTGAGAGACTGAGACACACAGACACTGAGACACAGAGACACCGAAACACTGAGACAATGAGGCACAGAGACACTGAGACACAGGGACACAGAGACAAAGAGACACAGATTCACTGAGACACTGAGACACAGAGACACTGAGACACAGAGACTCTGAGACACTGAGACACAGAGACTTTGAGACTCTGAGACACTGAGGCACAGAGACACAGAGACATGAGACACAGAGACACTAAGACACAGAGACACAGGGACACTGAGACACAGAGGCACTGAGACACTGAGACACAGAGACATTGAGACTCTGAGACACTGAGACACTGAGGCACAGAGACACAGAGACACTGAGACACAGAGACTCTAAGACACTGAGACACAGGGACACTGAGACACAGAGGCACTCAGACACTGCGACACTGAGACACAGAGACATTGAGACTCTGAGACACTGAGACACTGAGACACTGAGGCACAGAGACACAGAGACACTGAGACACTGAGACACAGGGAAATTGATACACAGAGACACTGAGACACTGAGGCACAGAGACACTGAGACACTGAGACACAGGGACACTGAGACACAGAGACACTGAGACACAGGGAAATTGAGACACAGAGACACTGAGACACTGAGGCACAGAGACACTGGGACACTGAGACAAAGGGACACTGAGACACAGAGACACTGAGACACTGAGACATAGAGACATTGAGACTCTGAGGCACTGAGACACTGAGGCACAGAGACACAGAGACAGTGAGACACAGAGACACTGAGACACTGAGACACAGTGAAATTGAGACACAGAGACACTGAGACACCGAGACACTGAGACACCGAGGCACAGAGACACTGAGACACCGAGACACTGAGATTCTGAGACACTGAGACATAGAGACACTGAGACAGAGAGACAATGAGACACAGTGACACAGAGACGCTGAGAAACTGAGACTCCGAGACACTGAGACTCTGAGACTCGGAGGCACTGAGACACTGAGACACAGAGACACTGAGGCGCAGAGGCACTGAGACACAGAGTTACTGAGACTCTGAGACACTGAGACACTGAGACAATGAGACACTGAGACACAGAGACACAGAGGCAGAGGGACACAGAGACACTGAGACGCTGAGACACTGAGGCACAGAGACACTGAGACACTGAGACACTGAGGCACTGAGACACAGAGACACTGACACACTGAGACACCGAGACATTGAGGCACAGAGACACTGAGACACAGAGACACTGAGACACTGAGAAACGGAGACTCTGAGACACTGAGACAATGAGACTCTGAGACACTGAGACACTGAGGTGCAGAGGCACTGAGACACAGAGTTACTGAGACTCTGAGGCACTGAGACAATGAGACACTGAGACACAGAGACACAGAGACACTGAGAAACTGAGACTCTGAGACTCTGAGGCACTGAGACACTGAGACACTGAGGCGCAGAGGCACTGAGACAAAGAGTTACTGAGACTCTGAGACACTGAGTCAATGAGACACTGAGACACAGAGACACAGAGTCACAGGGACACAGAGACACTGAGACGCTGAGACACTGAGACACTGAGGCACAGAGACACTGAGACACTGAGACTCTGAGACACTGAGACACAGAGACACTGAGACACAGAGACACAGAGACACAGAGACACGGAGAAACTGAGACTCTGAGACACTGAGACAATGAGACTCTGAGACACAGAGACACTGAGACACTGAGACTCTGAGACACGGAGACACAGAGACACTGAGACACAGAGACACTGAGACTCTGAGACACTGAGACACAGAGACACTGAGACACTGAGACACTGAGGCACAGAGACACTGAGACCAAGAGACACAGAGACACTGAGACATTGCGACACTGAGACACTGAGACACAGAGACACTGAGACATAGAGACACAGGGACAGTGAGACACTGAGACACAGGGACACTGAGACACAGAGGCACTGAGACACTGAGACACAGAGACATTGAGACTCTGAGACACTGAGACACTAAGGCACAGAGACACAGCGACACTGAGACACAGAGGCACTGAGACACAGGGAAATTGAGACATAGAGACACTGAGACACCGAGACACTGAGACAACGAGGCACAGAGACACTGAGACACTGAGACTCTGAGACACTGAGACACAGAGACACTGAGACAGAGAGACACTGAGACACAGAGACACAGAGACGCTGAGAAACTGAGACTCCGAGACACTGAGACAATGAGACTCTGAGACACAGATACACTGAGACACTGAGACTCTGAGACTCGGAGGCACTGAGACACTGAGACACAGAGACACTGAGGCGCAGAGGCACTGAGACACAGAGTTACTGAGTCTCTGAGGCACTCAGACAATGAAACTCGGAGACACTGAGGCGCAGAGACACTGAGACACTGAGACACTGAGGCCCAGAGACACAGAGACACTGAGACACTGAGACACTGAGGCACAGAGACACATAGACACTGAGACACTGAGACTCTGAGACACTGAGACACTGAGACACACAGACACTGAGACACAGAGACACCGAAACACTGAGACAATGAGGCACAGAGACACTGAGACACAGGGACACAGAGACAAAGAGACACAGATTCACTGAGACACTGAGACACAGAGACACTGAGACACAGAGACTCTGAGACACAGAGACTCTGAGACACTGAGACACAGAGACATTGAGACTCTGAGACACTGAGGCACAGAGACACAGAGACATGAGACACAGAGACACTAAGACACAGAGACACAGGGACACTGAGACACAGAGGCACTGAGACACTGAGACACAGAGACATTGAGACTCTGAGACACTGAGACACTGAGGCACAGAGACACAGAGACACTGAGACACAGAGACTCTAAGACACTGAGACACAGGGACACTGAGACACAGAGGCACTCAGACACTGCGACACTGAGACACAGAGACATTGAGACTCTGAGACACTGAGACACTGAGACACTGAGGCACAGAGACACAGAGACACTGAGACACTGAGACACAGGGAAATTGATACACAGAGACACTGAGACACTGAGGCACAGAGACACTGAGACACTGAGACACTGAGACACAGGGACACTGAGACACAGAGACACTGAGACACAGGGAAATTGAGACACAGAGACACTGAGACACTGAGGCACAGAGACACTGAGACACTGGGACACTGAGACAAAGGGACACTGAGACACTGAGACACTGAGACATAGAGACATTGAGACTCTGAGGCACTGAGACACTGAGGCACAGAGACACAGAGACACTGAGACACCAAGACACTGAGACACCGAGGCACAGAGACACTGAGACACCGAGACACTGAGATTCTGAGACACTGAGACATAGTGACACTGAGACAGAGAGACAATGAGACACAGTGACACAGAGACGCTGAGAAACTGAGACTCCGAGACACTGAGACACTGAGACTCTGAGACTCGGAGGCACTGAGACACTGAGACACAGAGACACTTAGGCGCAGAGGCACTGAGACACAGAGTAACTGAGACTCTGAGACACTGAGACACTGAGACAATGAGACACTGAGACACAGAGACACAGAGGCAGAGGGACACAGAGACACTGAGACGCTGAGACACTGAGGCACAGAGACACTGAGACACTGAGACACAGAGACACTGAGGCAATGAGACACAGAGACACTGACACACTGAGACACCGAGACATTGAGGCACAGAGACACTGAGACACAGAGACACTGAGAAACTGAGACTCTGAGACACTGAGACAATGAGACTCTGAGACACTGAGACACTGAGACACTGAGGTGCAGACGCACTGAGACACAGAGTTACTGAGACTCTGAGGCACTGAGACAATGAGACACTGAGACACAGAGACACAGAGACACTGAGAAACTGAGACTCTGAGACTCTGAGGCACTGAGACACTGAGACACTGAGGCGCAGAGGCACTGAGACAAAGAGTTACTGAGACTCTGAGACACTGAGTCAATGAGACACTGAGACACAGAGACACAGAGTCACAGGGACACAGAGACACTGAGACGCTGAGACACTGAGACACTGAGGCACAGAGACACTGAGACACTGAGACTCTGAGACACTGAGACACAGAGACACAGAGACACAGAGACACAGAGACACGGAGAAACTGAGACTCTGAGACACTGAGACAATGAGACTCTGAGACACAGAGACACTGAGACACTGAGACTCTGAGACACGGAGACACAGAGACACTGAGACACTGAGACACTGAGACACTGAGGCACAGAGACACTGAGACCAAGAGACACAGAGACACTGAGACATTGCGACACTGAGACACTGAGACTCTGAGACACTGAGACATTGAGACACAGACACACTGAGACACTGAGACTCTGAGATACTGAGACACTGAGGCACAGAGACACAGAGACACAGAGACACTGAGACACTGAGACACCGAGACACCGAGGCACAGAGACACTGTGACCCATGAGACTCTGAGACACTGAGACACAGAGACACTGAGAAACTGAGACTCTAAGACACTGAGACACAGGGACACTGAGACACAGAGGCACTCAGACACTGCGACACTGAGACACAGAGACATTGAGACTCTGAGACACTGAGGCACAGAGACACAGAGACATGAGACACAGAGACACTAAGACACAGAGACACAGGGACACTGAGACACAGAGGCACTGAGACACTGAGACACAGAGACATTGAGACTCTGAGACACTGAGACACTGAGGCACAGAGACACAGAGACACTGAGACACAGAGACTCTAAGACACTGAGACACAGGGACACTGAGACACAGAGGCACTCAGACACTGCGACACTGAGACACAGAGACATTGAGACTCTGAGACACTGAGACACTGAGACACTGAGGCACAGAGACACAGAGACACTGAGACACTGAGACACAGGGAAATTGATACACAGAGACACTGAGACACTGAGGCACAGAGACACTGAGACACTGAGACACAGGGACACTGAGACACAGAGACACTGAGACACAGGGAAATTGAGACACAGAGACACTGAGACACTGAGGCACAGAGACACTGAGACACTGGGACACTGAGACAAAGGGACACTGAGACACTGAGACACTGAGACATAGAGACATTGAGACTCTGAGGCACTGAGACACTGAGGCACAGAGACACAGAGACACTGAGACACCGAGACACTGAGACACCGAGGCACAGAGACACTGAGACACCGAGACACTGAGATTCTGAGACACTGAGACATAGAGACACTGAGACAGAGAGACAATGAGACACAGTGACACAGAGACGCTGAGAAACTGAGACTCCGAGACACTGAGACACTGAGACTCTGAGACTCGGAGGCACTGAGACACTGAGACACAGAGACACTGAGGCGCAGAGGCACTGAGACACAGAGTAACTGAGACTCTGAGACACTGAGACACTGAGACAATGAGACACTGAGACACAGAGACACAGAGGCAGAGGGACACAGAGACACTGAGACGCTGAGACACTGAGGCACAGAGACACTGAGACACTGAGACACAGAGACACTGAGGCAATGAGACACAGAGACACTGACACACTGAGACACCGAGACATTGAGGCACAGAGACACTGAGACACAGAGACACTGAGAAACTGAGACTCTGAGACACTGAGACAATGAGACTCTGAGACACTGAGACACTGAGACACTGAGGTGCAGACGCACTGAGACACAGAGTTACTGAGACTCTGAGACACTGAGTCAATGAGACACTGAGACACAGAGACACAGAGTCACAGGGACACAGAGACACTGAGACGCTGAGACACTGAGACACTGAGGCACAGAGACACTGAGACACTGAGACTCTGAGACACTGAGACACAGAGACACAGAGACACAGAGACACGGAGAAACTGAGACTCTGAGACACTGAGACAATGAGACTCTGAGACACAGAGACACTGAGACACTGAGACTCTGAGACACGGAGACACAGAGACACTGAGACACTGAGACACTGAGGCACAGAGACACTGAGACCAAGAGACACAGAGACACTGAGACATTGCGACACTGAGACACTGAGACTCTGAGACACTGAGACATTGAGACACAGACACACTGAGACACTGAGACTCTGAGATACTGAGACACTGAGGCACAGAGACACAGAGACACTGAGACACTGAGACACCGAGACACCGAGGCACAGAGACACTGTGACCCATGAGACTCTGAGACACTGAGACACAGAGACACAGAGACACTGAGAAACTGAGACTCTGAGACACTGAACAATGAGACTCTGAGACACAGAGACACTGAGACACAGAGACACTGAGGCGCAGAGTCACTGAGACACAGAGTTACTGAGACTCTGAGACACTGAGACAATGAGACACTGAGACACAGAGACACAGAGGCACAGGGACACAGAGACACTGAGACGCTGAGACACTGAGACAGTGAGGCACAGAGACACAGAGACACTGAGAAACTGAGACTCTGAGACACTGAGACAATGAGACTCTGAGACACAGAGACACTGAGACACTGAGACATAGAGACACAGAGACAGTGAGACACTGAGACACAGGGACAGTGAGACACTGAGACTCAGAGACACTGAGACCAAGAGACAGAGAGATACGGAGACTCTGAGACACTGAGACACTGAGGCACAGAGACACTGAGACACTGAGACACAGAGACATTGAGACTCTGAGATACTGAGACACTGAGACACTGAGACACAGAGACACAGAGACACTGAGACATAGAGACACAGAGACAGTGAGACACTGAGACTCAGAGACACTGAGACCAAGAGACAGAGAGATACGGAGACTCTGAGACACTGAGACACTGAGGCACAGAGACACTGAGACACTGAGACACAGAGACACTGAGACACTTAGACACAGAGTCATTGAGACTCTGAGACACTGAGACACTGAGACATAGAGACACAGAGACAGTGAGACACTGAGACACAGGGACACTGAGACACAGAGACACTGAGACACCGAGGCACAGAGACACTGAGACACTGAGACGCTGAGACACTGCGGCACAGAGACAAAGAGACTCAGATTCACTGAGACACTGAGACACAGAGACACTGAGACACAGAGACTCTGAGAAACTGACACACAGAGACACTGAGACACTGAGACACAGGGACACTGAAACACAGAGACACTGAGACACTGAGACACAGAGACACTGAGACACAGAGACATTGAGACTCTGAGACACAGAGACACAGAGACACTGAGACACAGAGACATTGAGACTCTGAGACTCTGAGACACTGAGGCACAGAGACAATGAGACAATGAAACTCGGAGACACTGAGACACTGAGACACAGAGACACAGAGGCACAGAGACACAGAGACACTGAGACTCTGAGACACTGAGACACTGAGGCACAGAGACACTGAGACACTGAGACATAGAGACACAGAGGCACAGGGACAGAGAGACACTGAGACGCTGAGACACTGAGACACTGAGGCACAGAGACACTGAGACACTGAGACACTGAGGCACAGAGACACTGAGACACAGCGACATAGAGACACTGAGGAACTGAGACTCTGAGACACTGAGACAATGAGACTCTGAGACACAGAGACACTGAGACACTGAGACACTGAGACTCTGAGACTCGGAGGCACTGAGACACTGAGACACAGAGACACTGAGGCGCAGAGGCACTGAGACACAGAGTTACTGAGTCTCTGAGGCACTGAGACAATGAAACTCGGAGACACTGAGGCGCAGAGACACTGAGAATCTGAGACACTGAGACACCGAGGCACAGAGACACTGAGACACTGAGACTCTGAGACACTGAGACACTGAGACCGAGAGACACTGAGACACAGAGACGCTGCGAAACTGAGACTCCGAGACACTGAGACAATGAGACTCTGAGACACTGAGACACTGGGACTCTGAGACATTGAGGCACAGAGGCACTGAGACACAGAGTTACTGAGAATCTGAGACACTGAAACACTGAGACAATGAGACACTGAGACACAGAGATACTGAGGCACAGAGACACTGAGACACAGAGACACTGAGGCACAGAGACACTGAGGCACAGAGACACTGAGACACAGAGACACAGATACACTGAGACACTGAGACACAGTGACACTGAGACACTGAGACACTGAGACACCGAGGCACCGAGGCACAGAGACACTGAGACACTGAGACTCTGAGACACAGAGACACTGAGACACAGAGACACAGAGACACTGAGAAACTGAGACTCAGAGACACTGAGACAATGAGACACTGAGACGCAGAGACACAGAGGCACAGGGACACAGAGACACTGAGACGCTGAGACACTGAGACACTAAGGCACAGAGACACAGAGACACTGAGACTCTGAGACACTGAGACACAGAGACACTGAGGTGCAGAGGCACTGAGACACAGAGTTACTGAGACTCTGAGACACTGAGACAATGAGACACTGAGACACAGAGACACAGAGGCACAGGGATACAGAGACACTGAGACGCTGAGACACTGAGACACTGAGGCACAGAGATACTGAGACACTGAGACTCTGAGACACTGAGACACAGAGACACTGAGACAGAGCGACATAGAGACACTGAGGAACTGAGACTCTGATTCACTGAGACAATGAGACTCTGAGACACAGAGACTCTGAGACACTGAGACACAGAGACACTGAGACAGAGCGACATAGAGACACTGAGGAACTGAGGCCCTGAGACACTGAGACAATGAGACTCTGAGACACTGAGACACTGAGACACAGAGACACTGAGACACTGAGAATCTGAGATACTGAGACACAGAGACACTGAGACACTGAGACTCTGAGACACGGAGACACAGAGACACTGAGACACAGAGACACTCAGACTCTGAGACACTGAGACACTGAGACACAGAGACACTGAGACACTGAGGCACAGAGACACTGAGACCAAGAGACACAGAGACACTGAGACTTTGAGACACAGAGACACTGAGACACTGAGACTCTGAGACTCTGAGATACTGAGACACTGAGGCCCAGAGACACATAGACACTGAGACAGAGAGGCACAGAGACAATGAGGCAAAGAGACACAGAGACACTGAGACTCTGAGACTCTGAGACACAAAGACACAGAGACACAGAGACACTGAGAAACTGAGACTCCGAGACACTGAGACAATGAGACTCTTAGACACAGAGACACTGAGACACTGAGACTCTGAGACTCGGAGGCACTGAGACACTGAGACACAGAGACACTGAGGCACAGAGGCACTGAGACACAGAGTTACTGAGTCTCTGAGGCACTGAGACAATGAAACTCGGAGACACTGAGACTCTGAGACACTGAGACAATGAAACTCGGAGACACTGAGACACTGAGACACTTAGACACAGAGGCACAGAGACACAGAGACACAGAGACACTGAGACTCTGAGACACTGAGACACTGAGGCACTGAGAATCTGAGACACTGAGACACAGAGACACTGAGACACTGAGGCTCTGAGACACGGAGACACAGAGACACTGAGACACTGAGACATTGAGACACAGACACACTGAGACACTAAGACTCTGAGATACTGAGACACTGAGGCACAGAGACACAGAGACACTGAGACGCAGAGACACTGAGAGACAGGGAAATTGAGACACAGAGACACTGAGACACCGAGACACTGAGACACCGAGGCACAGAGACACTGAGACACTGAGACTCTGAGACAATGAGACACAGAGACACTGAGACCGAGAGACACTGAGACACTGAGCCACAGCGACTCTCAGACACTGAGACACAGAGACACTGAGACACTGAGACATTGAGACTCTGAGACACTGAGGCACAGAGACACAGAGACAGTAAGACACTGAGACACAGGGACACTGAGACACAGAGACACTGAGACACTGAGACACTGAGACACTGAGATATTGAGACTCTGAGACACTGAGACACTGAGGCACAGAGACACAGAGACACTGAGACACAGAGACACTAAGACACTGAGACACAGGGACACTGAGACACAGAGGCACTGTGACACTGAGACACAAAGACATTGAGACTCTGAGACACTGAGACACTGAGACACTGAGGCACAGAGACACAGAGACACAGACACAGAGACACAGGGAAATTGAGACACAGAGACACCGAGACACTGAGACACCGAGGCACAGAGACACTGAGACACTGAGACACTGAGACCGAGAGACACTGAGACACAGAGACAATGAGACCGAGAGACACTGAGACACTGAGAGACAGAGACTCTGAGGCACTGAGACACAGAGACACTGAGACACTGAGACACAGAGACATTGAGACTCTGAGACTCTGAGACACTGAGGCACAGAAACACAGAGAAACTGAGACACAGAGACATTGAGACACTGAGACAATGAGACACTGAGACAATGAGACACTGAGACACAGAGACACAGAGGCAGAGGGAGACAGAGACACTGAGACGCTGAGACACTGAGGCACTGAGACACTGAGACACTGAGACACAGAGACACTGAGGCACAGAGACACAGATACACTGAGACACTGAGACACAGAGACACTGAGACACTGAGACACCGAGACACCAATGCACAGAGACACTGAGACACTGAGACTCTGAGACTCTGAGACACTGAGACACAGAGACACTGAGACACAGAGACACAGAGACACTGAGAAACTGAGACTCAGAGACACTGAGGTGCAGAGGCATTGAGACACAGAGTTACTGAGACTCTGAGACACTGGGACAATGAGACACTGAGACACAGAGACACAGAGGCACAGGGACACAGAGACACTGGGACGCTGAAACACTGAGACACTGAGGCACAGAGACACTGAGACACTGAGACTCTGAGACACTGAGACACAGAGACACTGAGGTGCAGAGGCACTGAGGCACAGAGTTACTGAGACTCTGAGACACTGAGACAATGAGACACTGAGACACAGAGACACAGAGGCACAGGGACACAGAGACACTGAGACGCTGAGACACTGAGACACTGAGGCACAGAGACACAGAGACACAGCGACATAGAGACACTTAGGAACTGAGACTCTGAGACACTGAGACAATGAGACTCTGAGACACAGAGACACTGAGACACTGAGACACTGAGACTCGGAGGCACTGAGACACTGAGACACAGAGACACTGAGGCGCAGAGGCACTGAGACACAGAGTTACTGAGTCTCTGAGGCACTGAGAAAATGAAACTCGGAGACACTGAGGCGCAGAGACGCTGAGAATCTGAGACACTGAGACAATGAAAATCGGAGACACTGAGAAACTGAGACACTTAGACACTTAGACACAGAGACACAGAGGCACAGAGACACAGAGACACTGAGACTCTGAGACACTGAGACACTGAGGCACAGAGACACTGAGACACTGAGACACTGAGATGCTGAGACACTGAGACACAGAGACACTGAGACACTGAGACACGGAGACACAGTGACACTGAGACACAGAGACACTGAGACTCTGAGACACTGAGACACTGAGACACAGAAACACTGAGACACTGAGGCACAGAGACACTGAGACCAAGAGACACAGAGACTCTGAGACATTGAGACACAGAGACACTGAGACTCTGAGACACTGAGACAATGAGACTCTGAGACACAGAGACACTGAGGCACAGAGACACTGAGACACAGAGTTACTGAGTCTCTGAGGCACTGAGACAATGAAACTCGGAGACACTGAGGCGGAGAGACACTGAGACTCTGAGACAATGCGACAATGAAACTCGGAGACACTGAGACACTGAGACACTTCGACACAGAGACACAGAGGCACAGAGACACAGAGACACTGAGACTCTGAGACACTGAGACACTGAGGCACAGAGACACTGAGACACTGAGACATAGTGACACAGAGGCACAGGGACACAGAGACACTGAGACGCTGAGACACTGAGACACTGAGGCACAGAGACACTGAGACACTGAGACACTGAGGCACAGAGACACTGAGACACAGCGACATAGAGACACTGAGGAACTGAGACTCTGAGACACTGAGACAATGAGACTCTGAGACACAGAGACACTGAGACACTGAGACACTGAGACTCTGAGACTCGGAGGCACTGAGACACTGAGACACAGAGACACTGAGGCGCAGAGGCACTGAGACACAGAGTTACTGAGTCTCTGAGGCACTGAGACAATGAAACTCGGAGACACTGAGGCGCAGAGACACTGAGAATCTGAGACACTGAGACAATGAAAATCGGAGACACTGAGAAACTGAGACACTTAGACACTTAGACACAGAGACACAGAGGCACAGAGACACAGAGACACTGAGACTCTGAGACACTGAGACACTGAGTCACAGAGACACTGAGACACAGAGACACTGAGACACTGAGAATCTGAGACACTGAGACACAGAGACACTGAGACACTGAGACTCTGAGACACGGAGACACAGAGAAATTGAGACACAGAGACACTGAGACTCTGAGACACTGAGACACTGAGGCACTGAGACACAGAGACACTGAGACACTGAGGCACAGAGACACTGAGACCAAGAGACACAGAGACACTGAGACATTGAGACACAGAGACACTGAGACTCTGAGACACTGAGACATTGAGACACAGACACACTGAGACACTGAGACTCTGAGATACTGAGACACTGAGGCCCAGAGACACAGAGACACTGAGACACACAGACACTGAGACACAGAGACACTGAAACACTGAGACAATGAGGCACAGAGACACAGAGACACAGGGACACAGAGACATAGAGACACAGAGACACTGAGACACTGCAGCACAGAGACAAAGAGACATAGATTCACTGAGACACTGAGACACAGAGACACTGAGACACTGAGGCACAGAGACACAGAGACACTGAGACACAGAGACACTAAGACACTGAGACACAGGGACACTGAGACACAGAAACACTGAGACACTGAGACACAGAGACATTGAGACTCTGAGACACTGAGGCACAGAGACACAGAGACACTGTGACACAGAGACACTAAGACACTGAGACACAGGGACACAGAGGCACTGAGACACTGCGACACTGAGACACAGAGACATTGAGACTCTGTGACACTGAGACACTGAGGCACAGAGACACTGAGACACTGAGACACAGGGAAATTGAGACACAGAGACACTGAGACACAGAGACACTGAGACACCGAGGCACAGAGACTCTGAGACACTGAGACACAGAGACACTGAGACACTGAGACATTGAGACTCTGAGACACTGAGACGCTGAGGCACAGAGACACAGAGACACTGAGACACAGAGACACTAAGACACTGAGACACTGGGACACTGAGACGCAGAGGCACTGAGACACTGAGACATTGTGACTCTGAGACACTGAGACACTGAGGCACAGAGACACAGAGACACTGAGACACAGAGACACTGAGACTCTGAGACACAGGGACACTGAGACACAGAGGCACTGAGACTCTGAGACACTGAGGCACAGAGACACAGAGACACTGAGACACAGAGACACTGAGACACTGGGAAATTGAGACTCTGAGACACTGAGACTCTGAGACACGGAGACACTGAGACACTGAGACATAGAGACACGGAGACAGTGAGACACTGAGACACAGGGACATTGAGACACAGAGACACTGAGGCTCAGAGACACTGAGACCAAGACACAGAGAGATACGGAGACTCTGAGACACTGAGACACTGAGGCACAGATACTCTGAGACACTGAGACACAGAGACATTGAGACTCTGAGATACTGAGACACTGAGACACAGAGACACTGAGACACTGAGACATAGAGACACAGAGACAGTGAGACACTGAGGCTCAGAGTCACTGAGACCAAGAGACAGAGAGATATGGAGACTCTGAGACACTGAGACACTGAGGCACAGAGACACTGAGACACTGAGACACAACACACTGAGACACTGAGACACAGAGACACTGAGACACTGAGACATAGAGACACAGAGACAGTGAGACACTGAGACACAGGGACACTGAGACACAGAGACACTGAGACACTGAGACACACAGACACTGAGACACCGAGGCACAGAGACACTGAGACACACAGACACTGAGACACAGAGACACTGAAACACTGAGACAATGAGGCACAGAGACACTGAGACACAGGGACACAGAGACACTGAGACACAGAGACTCTGAGACACTGAGACACTGCGGCACAGAGACAAAGAGACACAGATTCACTGAGACACTGAGAGACAGAGATACTGAGACACAGAGACACAGAGACACTGAGACACTGAGACAAAGAGACATTGAGACTCTGAGACGCTGAGACACTGAGACACAGAGACACTGAGACATAGAGACACAGAGACAGTGAGACACTGAGACAGAGGGACACTGAGACACAGAGACACTGAGACACTGAGACACAGAGACACTGAGACACAGAGACACTGAGACATAGAGACACAGAGACAGTGAGACACTGAGACAGAGGGACACTGAGGCACAGAGACACTGAGACACAGAGACTCTGAGACACTGAGACACTGAGACACTGAGGCAGTGAGACACAGAGACACAGAGATACTGAGAAACTGAGACATTGAGACTCTGAGACACTGAGACACTGAGGCACAGAGACACTGAGACACAGAGACACAGAGACACTGAGACACAGAGACATTGAGACACTGAGACTCTGAGACACTGAGGCACAGAGACACTGAGGCACAGAGACACAGATACACTGAGACACAGAGACACAGAGACACCGAGACACCGAGGCACAGAGACACTGAGACACAGAGACACTGAGACACAGGGACACTGAGACTCTGAGACACAGAGACACTGAGACACAGAGACACTGAGACACAGGGGCACTGAGACACTGAGACACAGAGACATTGAGAATCTGAGACACTGAGACACTGAGGCACAGAGACACTGAGACACTGAGACACAGGGACACTGAGACACAGAGACACTGAGACACTGAGACACTGAGACACAGGGACACTGAGACACTGAGACACAGAGACATTGAGACTCTGAGACACTGAGACACTGAGACACAGGGACACTGAGGCACAGAGACACTGAGACACTGAGACACAGGGACACTGAGACAAAGAGACATTGAGACTCTGTGACACTGAGGCACTGAGGCACTGAGGCACAGAGACTCTGAGACACTGAGACACAGAGACACTGAGACACAGAGACTCTGAGACACTGAGACACAGAGACACTGAGACACTGAGACAAAGAGACACTGAGACACTGAAACACTGAGGCACAGAGACACAGAGACACTGAGACACAGAGACACTGAGACACACAGACTCTGTCACACTGAGACTCTGAGACACAGAGACACTGAGACACAGAGACACTGAGGCACTGAGACACTGAGGCACTGAGACACAGAGACACTGAGACACTGAGACACAGAGACACTGAGACCGAGAGACACTGAGACACAGAGACGCTGCGAAACTGAAACTCCGAGACACTGAGACAATGAGACTCTGGGACTCTGAGACTCGGAGGCACTGAGACACTGAGACACTGAGACACTGAGACAATGAGACACTGAGACACAGAGACACAGAGGCAGAGGGACACAGAGACACTGAGACGCTGAGACACTGAGCACAGAGACACTGAGACACAGAGACACTGAGACACTGAGACATAGAGACACAGAGACAGTGAGACACTGAGACACAGGGACACTGAGACACAGAGACACTGAGACACTGAGACACTGAGACACTGAGACACCGAGACACTGAGACACCGAGGCACAGAGACCCTGAGACACTGAGAAACACAGACACTGAGACACAGAGACACTGAAACACTGAGACAATGAGGCACAGAGACACTGAGACACAGGGACACAGAGACACTGAGACCCAGAGACTCTGAGACACTGAGACACTGCGGCAGAGAGACAAAGAGACACAGATTCACTGAGACACTGAGACACAGAGACATTGAGACTCTGAGACACTGAGACACTGAGGCACAGAGACACATAGACACTGAGACACTGAGACACTGACACACCGAGACCCTGAGACACTGAGACACTGAGACACAGAGACATTGAGACTCTGAGACACTGAGGCACAGAGACACAGAGACACTGAGACACAGAGACACTAAGACACTGAGACACAGGGACACTGAGACCCAGAGGCTCTGAGACACTGAGACACAGAGACATTGAGACTCTGAGACACTGAGACACTGAGGCACAGAGAAACAGAGACACAGAGACACTGAGACACAGAGACACTAAGACACTGAGACCCAGGGACACGGAGACACAGAGGCACTGATACACTGAGACACTGAGACACAGAGACATTGAGACTCTGAGACACTGAGACACTAAGGCACAGAGACACAGAGACACTGAGACACAGAGACACTGAGACACAGGGAAATTGATACACAGAGACACTGAGACACCGAGTCACTGAGACACCGAGGCACAGAGACACTGAGGCACTGAGACACAGAGACACTGAGACACAGAAACACTGAGACACTGAGACACTTAGACACAGAGACATTGAGACTCTGAGACACTGAGACACTGAGACACTGAGACACTTAGACACAGAGACATTGAGACTCTGAGACACTGATGTGAGAAACACAGCTCACAGTTAAACAATTTACTCAAGTCAAGTTCTGAAGGAGCAAGATTTTATTTGTCGTTCTTGCAAGACCGGGTGTCTAGTCAAAATAGGCACACCTTACATAGATTTGCAGCACATTTTATACTGTTTTTCAAACATTGTGATGGCTTGTATTGTGTTATTCCCCCTTATTTGGCTGTTAACCTTGTTAACTTTAAACACTGTAAATGGCTTGTATTGTGTCATTCCTTCAATTAACACTCTCTCAACTCCCATTTTGCGCTTAATCTCATCACTGTGGTTATCTGTTTCATGTAACCTAGTTAACTGTCTGTCATGTGCCTCCCCCTTTCTGTATGCTGCTGAACTTGTCCATCACTGCTGATTGTACTGTTAGCTCTTGCAGCCTTAAAAATTACACTACTTCTCACACTCTCTCTCTGTCTCTCACTCTGTATCTCTCACACTCTGTGTCTCTCTCTCACTCTCTCTCCCATTCTCTCTCTCACTCCATCTCTCTTTCTCTCTCCCTCTGTCTCTCTCTCTCTCTATCACTCTGTCTCTCTCACTCTGTCTCACTCTCT
>NW_027649924.1:255000-257500 GCF_965287045.1 Carcharhinus amblyrhynchos | reverse complement strand
GGTGGCGAGGGACTGGAATGCCCTGCCTGCTGCAGTTGTAAATGCGCCTAGTTTGGGGGCGTTTAAGAGATCCGTGGATAGGTTTATGGACGAAATGGGATTGGTTTAGATTAGTGGGTTAGTGTTGTTTTTTTTTAAAAAGCTGGTCGGCGCAACATCGTGGGCCAAAGGGCCTGTTCTGCGCTGTAATGTTCTATGTTCTATGTTCTCTCTCTCTCTGTCTCTCTCTCTCTCTCACTCTCCGTCTCTCTCTCTCTCTCTCTGTCTCTCTCACTCTCTGTCTCTCTCTCACACTCTCTCTGTCTCTGTCTCGCTCTCTCACTCTGTCTCTCTCACTCTGTCTCTCCCTCTCTCTCTCTCTCTGTCACTCTCTCTGCCACTCTCTCTGTCTCTCTCTCTCTTTTTCTCTCCCTCTAACTCCCTCTCTCTCTGACTCCCTGTCTCTCTCTGTTTCTCTCACTCTGTCACTCTCTCTCTCCCTGAATCTCTCTCTCTCTGTCTCTCTCTCTCTCTCTGTCTCTCTCTCACTCAGTCTCTCTCTCTCTGTCTCTCTCTCTCTCTGTCTGCCTCTCTCTTTCTGTTTTCCACTCTGTCTCTCTCTCCCTCACTCTCTCAGTTGCTCTCTCTCTCACTCTGTCTCTCTCTCACTCAGTCTCTCTCTCTCTTTGTCTCTCTCTCTCTCTGTCTCTCTCTCTCTCTCTGTCTCTCTCTCTCTCTCTTTCTGTTTTCCTCTCTGTCTCTCTCTCCCTCACTCTCTCTGTCACTCTCTCTCTCACTCTGTCTCTCTCTCACTCAGTCTCTCTCTCTCTCTCTCTCACTCTGTCTCTCTCTCTGTCTGTCTGTCTGTCTGTCTCTTTCTCTCCCCCTCAGTCTCTCGCTCTGTTTTTCACTCTCTCTCTCACTCTCTGTCTCTGACTCTTTCTCTATCTCGCTCTCTCTGTCTCTCACTCTGTATCTCTCTCACTCTGTCTGTCTGTCTGTCTCTCTCTCAGTCTCTCTCCCTCTCACTCTGTCTCTCTGTCTCCCTCTCTCTGTCTCTCTCTCTCAATCTCCCCTCTCTGTCTCTCGCTCTCTCTCACTGTCTCTGTCTCTCTCTTTCTCTGTCTCTCACTTTCTCTCACTGTCTCTCTCTCTCTCTCACTCTGTCCACTCCCTCTCTCTCTGTCTGTCCCTATGTCACTCTCTCTCTGTGTCTCTGTCTCTCTCTCTGTCTCTGTCTCTCCCTCCATCTCTCTCTGCCTCTACCTCCATCTCTCCCCCTCTCTGAGTCTCTCACTCTCTGTCTCTGTCTCTCTGTCTCTCCTTGTCTCTGTCTCTCTCTCTCTCTGTCACTTTCTCTCTCTCTCTGTCTCTCTCTCACTCAGTCTCTCTCTCTCACTGTGTGTGTCTCTCTCTCTCCCTCTGTCACTCTGTCTCTCTGTCGGTCTCTCTCTTTCTCTCCCACTCTGTCACTCGCTCTGTCTCTCAATCTTTGTCTCTCACTCTCTCTCTCTATCTCGCTTTTTCTGTCTCTCATCTGTATCTCTCTCACTCTGTCTCTCTCTCTCACTCTCTCTCTGTCTCTCTCTTTCTGGCTCTCTCTGTCTCTCTGTATCTCTCTGCCTGTCTGTCTGTTTGTCTCTCTCGCTCACTCTGTCTCCGTCTCTCTCTCTCTCTCTCTGTCTCTCTCTCTCTGTCTGTCTGTCTCCCTCTCACTCTCTGTGTCTCTCGCTGTCTCTGTCTCTCTGTCACTCTTTTTCACTCCTTTTCTCTGTCTCTCTCTCTCTCTCTGTTTCTCTCCATTTGTCTCTCTCTCTCTCTCTGTCTCTCTCCCTCTCTGTCTCTCTCTCTCTCTCTCCCTCTGTCTCTGTCTCTCTCTCTCTCTCTGTCTCAGCCTCTGCCTCTCTGCCTCACTCTCTCTCCCTCTGTCTCTCCCTCTGCCTCTCTCTCTCTCTCTCGCTCTGTCTCTCTCTCTCCTCTCACTCTCTGTTGCGCTCTCTCACTCTCTCTGTCTCTGTCTCTCTGTGTCTCCCCCAACTCTTTCTCTGTCTCTTGCTCTCTCTGTCTCTGTCTCCCTGTCACTCTCTCACTCTCTCTCTCTCCCTCCGTTTCTCACTCTGTCTCTCACTCTCTGTCTCTCACTCTCTGCCTCTCACTCTCTGTCTCTCTCTCTCCCTCTGTCTCTTTCTCTCACTCTCTCTCTGTCTGTCTCTCACTCTCTGTCTCTCTCTCTCCCTCTGTCTCTTTCTCTCACTCTCTCTCTGTCTTTGTCTCTCTCTCTCTGGCTCTCACTCTCTCTCTCTCTGTCTCTCTCTCTCTCCCTCTGTCTCTCTCTCTCTCTGTCTCTCTCCCTCTCTGTCTCTCTCTCTCTCTCTCTCCCTCTGTCTCTGCCTCACTCTCTCTCCCTCTGTCTCTCTCTCTGTTTCTCTCTCTCTCTCTGTCACCCCATCTTTCTCTGTCTCTCTCCCCCTCTGTCACTGTCTCCCTGTCACCCTCTCTCCTTGTCTCTCTCTCTCTCCCT